>NC_056744.1:606346015-606551015 GCF_019279795.1 Protopterus annectens
AAAATATATATTATATACATTGATGTAGGAATATGAATAAAAAGAAAAGAAAAAATTAAAGTACTCTGACGAAGCTGCTGGTAGAGTATAGTGAGTGTATTGAATAAACTGTAATATATCATGTCCCAAAGTTGATCTGGAATTCTAATCACGTGCAGTTAGAACAGGTTTAATACTGATATATTATTCAAACCTGGTTCAAGGTGTGCCATCAGTCTTAAAATCCATCTTAGCTCAACAGTTTCTAAGTAATTCATCCTATCACCACCTCTCTTATTAGAGCCTACCACCTGTATAACTCTAAACCTGAAGCTATGGCTAGGTTGAGTAGCAACATGTTTAGCTAAGGCATTATTTGGGTTTAACTTCTTAATATCATATATATGATTATACACTCGGTCCCTTAGCCTTCTTGAGGTCATCAGGAAAACAAAATGTGTGGGCTGATGTAAAGAAAAAGAAGCAGAAGATTGACCCTATTTCATCTTCTTCAAAGCATAAAAAATATCATCTCAAAATAACTGGTTTATCTAGTTTATTTGTCTGTTCATAAGCTTCATGTGTTTATAATAATGTCTGCTGTCTCAGAACATACAGTGTTTTAGTACTGAGACATTTATTTAAATTATTTAGCTTTGTTGGTTTCTGTATGTGTAGATTTTAGTCATTTTTTGGTTTCATGGCATGGACTGGTAAAACTCAACTAGCCATGTTGTCTAGTTTTTAGTGGCATGGATAATTTTGATGGCGTGATTCATGGCCTAATGTGGTAGAGGTGTGGTGTGGCATATTTGTGTCCATTTTGCATGCGGTGTGGTTCCCATTCACCTTCTTTCTGTTTTCTCTCTACATGGTCCTGAGTGTGTACTGATGTGGAGATGTGGGGTGGAATTTACAGTTGGAAGATTTTTTCTTTTTGGTCTTGGGTTTGGTGGCTTGTTTTGGGTGTAAATATCTTTGTTGATTGTTGAGATGTGGAGAGTTGGGCTAGGGGGAGTTTGCTCTGGGATTATTTGCTATGACTGCAGCTGGAGAATTTGACAATTTACTGCATCATTTTAGAATGGCAAAAGTATTTGTAGTCGATTTTCAAATCTTTTACCTACTTGTCCCATGAGGCATGTCTCATGCTTACAAAGAAGTCCTCTCCCTTTATCTGTTTAGTTTTGGTGGCTTTTCTCTACTTACTAGTTCAGTATAAGTCATGATTAGTAAATAGGAAGTTACCTTTGAATTTATGTACTTACTTCCATTATCACCCGTTTCTCAGCTTTATCAGGTTTACCCATTCAGCCAGGAAAAAAACAAAGAAATTATTGTTATTGCAAATGTCACAGATTTTAGTTTAATAGCTTTTACAATATGGATCACTACTGCAATATAACAAACTATTTTAAAAAGAAAAGACATATGGCTTGGCATTGTTATTAATGTAATTATTGTTTGTGCTCTTGGAAAGCCCATTGGTTGAGAATCTCATTAAATTTATAGTAATTGTGATGCCTCTACACTGGCCCGGTAATCATGGAGCCTCAATCCTCACCACTGACAACAGCTAGGGGACATACACACTGGGAGGATGGCAAGTACTCACACAGTAAAATGTACTTTCCCTTAAGAGCAAACAGAGACTACAGTCAGTCTGGGGCTGGTTTCTGCCTCTTCTTCAGATCCCCAATAAGACTCCCCACTGGCACAGCTATAGAGTTGAGTCCTTAGCCAGGGTTCCAAACCAAGTCCTCCAATACGCTCTCTGTCCAACCAGTGTTTCATGTCCCTGCCCAAGTACCAAGTAGCTGACACACACAAACTTTGATATTTGTTTTACACACACACACACACACACACACACACACACACACACACACACACACACACACACACACACACACGCACACACACATGTACATGCCTGGGGAAGGATGGCACAGGTTTACTAGCTATGCCCCCTTCTGCCCAGACTATAAGGTAGTTATCATTGCCACCAGAACCCTACTTATCAGCTACTATAAGGCCCTTACAAAGGTTGTCCAATCCTACTGTGTAATGTTGCTATTAATCCAAATGGTAGTCTGACCAAGCAAGTCTATTGGAGTGGCATGTACAGTATCACCAAATAGATATGCAAGCACTCTAAGAGCTTAAATATGTCTCACATATATCAGCCACAAAGACAGGCTTAAATATATTTAATAATGCATAATAAAAGACAATACTTAGTATAGAAACACAGTTATTTCAGAGTTCAAAATCAAAGAAAGCATTTCAAGCAACATTGCAGGACAGTCTCAAATAAATACAGAAAATATATAAACTAATCTTTACCATATTCCTAACTATATCTAAAGAATTACTATGACCAAAAAAACTTACTTACAGCAAGGCAAGTGCAGATGGTGATGATGAGTGGATGTTCTTGTTAGGTCAAAGACAAAATACAAAATGCTCAGTCTCTCTCTTAGAGAGTTCTTAAATTAATATCAAATATTTCTGCTGGGTTAGATTGGATGACATCACTTTTTGTCTCCTAACTTAAGTTCCCAAGCTAAACCCCCCATTGTAGCACTTGACATTTCCTTGAGAAAAATAGATACCTTCAGAAGTTTGCTGTTGCTAAAAGACATAAAACAATAAAACACTTAGAAAACAATGCAGAATGTACCCTAGTTCTAGACATCCTGTCTCCTTGATGCATTGAAACTAACTTTTATAACACAATCATAAAACAATTTAATTTCAGCTTATTTTCTTGAAGTTTTGCAAGTTCACTCTGTATGTTCCAGTTTCTACTATTACAACATACATTTGCACAGGTATATAGTTTATATACATTTCTGTTCTTTTCCAGTAGGGTACACTGTAGACACATCCTTGAAGCTCAGTACTGTACAAACCCTGTTCAACACACACTTTTGTACCAGTAGTTTAATATACACATAACATATAGTTCTAATACATTTGGTAACACAAGTAACTGCATCATGCTGGTATTCACAAATGACATATAACTATTTACAACATTCCAGATAGCTGGGCTGGCAGTGTCTCCTTTTGTTACATTTCTATATAAATCATTTTAATATTCTCAAATTACATATAATTATTTACACAATTCCAGCTAGCTGGGCTGGTAGTATTTCCCTTGTGCCACAGTAATATCTGGTCATTTTTTATATGTCAAAGGTGTAATTGTTTTGAAGAGTTTAGGTTGTGTTTTGGTTTACAGTTATACTATTTTGGAGTCTGAAGTGGATAGTGGTTGTGGTCCTGGATGGATTCTTGAATGAGAGATGTTTGTATATTATATTTACTATTTGGTTGCTGATGTTTTGATTGGTTTGCTAGTACGGGGTTGTCGAGTTCCAGCTGTGAAACTTGAGAAGTCCTCTGTGAGATGGTTTGAATCATATGCTTGTTTCTTTACTTGTTTATGAAAGGATTTATTTTATCATTGTTTGAATTTATAAATGATTGGTCCCTGGGCTTGAAGGATATTTACTGACCTGATGCAAGTGGAAGAGATGAAATGAGACAGCATCAAAAGCTTTTTTGTCTCTGGTCAACTTGCTTCAAGTGCAGGTCTGTCCTCAGGGGAGGTTATTGATTAAAAGAGAATAAAAAAAAAAAATGCCTGTAGGTGGGAAATGTCTTTGGATGGATTCACATGTATGGACATGGGCACATATGCATTTGCTCATACTTGCACATTCATGCAGTCATATATACACACACGCACACATACACAAATAGATAAATTAATAGACAGATAGCTTAATAATTCCATATGTGATTATTAGAATGTTTTTCAGAGGCAAAATAAATTGAGATATTTTGATAAGCTTCTGAGTGATGAAGGGATGTCATTAAAGTAGGGCATTAACAGTCTATTTCAAATAATACATGTTTTGTCATATCAATTAGTGCAAACAGAAACCTACAATAATCGACCACACTGTTTATTTTTTTCACATGACAGAATAGTTATATTTATTATGTTCATTCTATGTAGAATATTCTTCCCTTTGCAAATACTTGTAATTGTTTTTGACATGGTTCCAAGATTTTATAAAGTATTTTCCTTTTTGTAAGTGCACAAAAGGCACAAAATAAATGAATTGGTTTTAGTATGTCTTGAGAAAAGGGTAGAATTACCCTTCCTAATACTAACACCTGATACTTGGTGGTCTGTATCAGGGAGTTTTCGGAGCTATGTGCCCTAGTTTTCCAAGGTTTTTATATATATTTTAATTGTTATTATTGTCTTGAACCAGGCATGCATTTTTTTCTTTTATGGTGACAGGGTTTTTAAGATCAATTTATTAACAATCACCCTTTCCAGTAGCACTGGATATGACATGTTATGGAAAATATAGATGAAGAGGTCTATCGCTCCTAATTTTGGACCATTTCCAGTTTTCACTATGTATTTTCAGTCATGTGTTCATGTAGTAGTTCTGAATGGGTGCTAGTAGGGGAGGGTGATAGGTAGCCTGCAAATCTATCACTTCTCAAACTATTTTTTTTTGTCTTATCCAACTTGAGATCATTTGATTTAAGGTCTTTAAACTACATTATATGCGTCATTCTATCCATGATTAATATATTTGTCACCTTTGATTTGTTCTTGTTTGGGATGAGTTATATTTTTTGAGACTGAAGTACAAGGGATTTAATGAGGTCTTTAGGGTTCTGACAGTAATACTCATTATCCATGCATGTAGCTAAATTATGCTAAACAACTCAGTCATGGACTCTCCTATGGTTCATCTTGAAAATATACATACTTTTAGTACTTGCTTGAGGCATTGGTATCATAGAGGCCCAGTAGAAGGGGGTGATAATAGACATTGTTAAAAATGAAGCTTAGCTCCTCTGAAATAACATTCAAGGGACCTTACATGGCAAACTGGACTATTATCAGTTACCTTTAGATGAAATGTTGGCTGAACAAAGCTAGAGCTATGATAATTAAGAACAAATATATGTCTTGATCTTCATTTCTATAGCTGGGACTTTAGTCATCATCACTTCCACTAAACATTTTTTTTTGCTTGTTGTATAGTCATCACCCTTTTTAGATGGCTGAATTGATGTTATTCATTATCTCTTTTTTCTTATTAATTCACACTTTTTCCTCTCATTTTTAAACTATCAAAATACATTTTGACTATCTGGAATATATTTAAGGTCAATACCTTTGTGGTATATAATTGGCTTGAGTTCAAACCAAATAGTTATGATTCAAAATAAATGGTTTATAACAAAAATGTTTGGGAATTGGGGTGACAAGACTGACAAATGTCTTTGTTCCTGAACAACTTGAGTTATGCAATCTTTTAGACATTATCAATAAAGAGCCTTTTACCTGCTGATAGTTTCAGTATGACCCTTCTTTGTAGTCACCTAAGAACTGAAACTGGAAAATCAGACAGTCACATGTCCAGGAATCAAATTATTTGCAATCAGGATTCTGGCACCTAAAAAAATCTACCCATTATACTATTCTTGTATGGGGATAACAATGAAGTTTGACTTTCTTTGAAGAATTTATGTATCTGCTAGGATCTGAATGTTATAGTAATTTTACTGTCTATTGTAGGAGAGCAGAGCCTGCTGTTTCATTATCATATGCACTTTCATTTACATATCAAGATTCCTTGAGATAAGAATTGTCACTGACTAAATATGGGAGTGTTATATAATGATATAGACAGGGAGTATAATGTTTTTTGGTCTAATTTTAGATAAATACTAGATACTGGTTATATTGTTGCTTATGTTCACCTTAGACTTTGTTTGCTTGAGTGGGTATCCTACTCCTACTAACACTGGTGTTTATTATGATAAGTTTAACCTGTAAACTATATGCTGATGCTGATATCTGATATGATGTTAAAAATACAGTTTTCCATTATCTGTAAACTAAAATACACAAACTAGGAAGGAAAGGTTTTCAAAGTATTAGTATCAAGGTATTAGCTGTTTTTGCTGAATAATATGATCTTCATTATATATGTATTTTGTATGGTGGTCATACTCAGTGAATACCTGTGTTTTATGATCTCAATTGATATAGGGTAAAGGGGGTTACTTTTGGTAAATACATTGTGTATTGTTTTCTTCCCTTTGTTTATTATTTATTAGGAATGTGGTAATATATAACTTTAATAGCTTTATTAATATATTTTGTCTTATTTACTGAATAGTATACATCTTGTTAATGTATATAAGGTGTCAGTTTTAAATGATTACAGAGCTCTTTAATTGACACATGTTGTCTTGTCAGATAGTGTTGAATAGTCTAATATCTGTTTTTTTTTTTTTTGCTATTGGACTTGGAATTGTGATAATTTCATGTTTGTTATTAACCCAACTTATTTACAGTTATACCATATGCTTTATTTTTTAATTTTTTTCTTCTTAGTGGCCTGATTTTTCGTTTAAAACTTAGCTACAAAAACTTAAGAATATTTCAGTCAAATGTTATATTTTATTTCATTTTTCTTTTCATTTTATTAATATTTCCTAAACATGTTTTACACATAAAAACATAAGAATATTTCAGTCAAATGTTATATTTTATTTCATTTTTCATTTAATTGTATTACTATTTCCTAATCATTTTTTTACACTTAGATACATCTATATTATCTCTGAATATTAACAGATTGAATAATCCGAGGAAAAGATCAAACTTAATACATTATATAAATAGTTATAAAGCTCAAATAGTTTTACTCCAAGAGACTCACATCAAATATACAGAAAAAGATATTTGGAACCTGGGAAAACAAACAATTTTTGATCAACTGAACTTCAAATCAAAGAAAAGAGGTATCATGATTTTATGGAAAAATAACTTAGTATATCCTCAAGTTAACTATAAATATGAAGATCAAGAAGGCCTTTTAACCTTCATAATTTTCAAATTGAATAATAGACTATGGACATTAGTCAATTTATATTGGTTTCCAGGTTAAGGCTAAAATCTCACTAAGAAACATTTAGATATAATAAATGATAAATATAAAGGTAGTTTAATTATAGTTGGGGATTTTAACTGCATTTTACAAGATTCTGACTCCAGTAATAACAGAAAATTAAAATGAGCTTCTACAGCTAAAGTATTATCAAAATGGATAGACTATTTTAATTTAAAGGACTCTTTTATTATGACAAATTCTAGCTCTTTGTTATTTTCTCATTAAGACTACAGATTTGGTAGTCAGACGAGAAAAGACCAATTATTAATTTCACATGATTTAACTTCTAGTATATCTTATTCTACTATAATTCCTTGTTCTACTTCTGATCATGATGTTCTTATTTTAAGCTTTCAAGTTAATTTTAAAAGACTATCACTGATAACTAGAATTCTGACTTACATAACTAAACTCAAGGAATTTAAAACTTGGTTAAGCTCAGAAGTGGACTCATTTTTGGAAATAAATAATACTTCAGGTATAAATATTGTTATGGTATGTGATTCATTGAAAGCTTTTATCTTTGGGAAAAATCTTGATTTGGTATAAAATTAAAATCAAAGAGTGGTACTCAGAACATCAGAGCATTTGGAATAAATTCTTATAGCTAAACCTAAGGGCATAAAAATAATAAAACTAATGTTTAAGAAATAGAAACTTTAAGTAAAAAGTACTCTGACATCTTAACCCATAAAACTAACCTAGCTTTAGATACATTAATATTAAATTATTATTCTTCATTCTCTGGACACTTATATGGTCTCTCCAGATGAGTTAAGATTCAGTAAAAATTTAACAATATTTTAGAGATGAGAAATGAAAGAAATAAAAAAAATACCATTGATTTAGTGGAAAATCTTGATGCTCTTAGATTTCATTATACTAATTTAAATATCAATACTGGCTTTCATACTTCTACACCTGAATTAAATCTCAATAATCTTAGTATTAAGAAAACATCTCCAAAATTTACGAATAGTATAAACAAAAGTATTACTTATATGGAAGTAGTTGATAATATTAAAAAAAATAAAATCTAATAAAGCTCTGGGAATCGATGGAATAATTTTGGAAATATATCACTCTCTTTCCTTCTCATATTTTATCTGTTTTTTTCATAAAACCCTTATTGAAATTCATTCTAATGAAAAAATTCCTCCCTCATGGAAACACTGTTTAATTTCCCTAATATTAGAACAAAACTAATTAAATTGTTCTTCTTATAGACCTATTTCACTTTTGAATAATGACTAAAAGATTTTCATGACAATTATTTCAGATAGAATGAAAGAATACATACCTCAAGTAATTAATTTGGACCAGGCGAGTTTTTTTTTTATCAAATTCAACCTCATGATGACATTAGACATATTTTGACTCTCACTGATTACCTAAATGTAAAAAAATAAAGAAACATTTTTAATTAGCCTTGATATTGAACAAGCTTTTGATTCTTTAAAGTGGGATTATTTATTTAAAACCTTAGACTTGTACAATTTCCTTTAACTTCATTTCTCTTTTAAGGAATATTTATAAAAATAATCTTGCATATTAAAAATAGGCCTCTTTAGCTCAGAACATATCCATCCGACTAAAAGCACAAAACAAGGATGTCTTCTCTCTCCAATTTTATTTGCATTGGCTATTGAAATACTTGGTATTTTAATTCAGCAAAATCAAAATATTAAAGGTATAGAGTTATCCAATATGTATTCTTCTAAAATATTGTTATTTGCTGCTATTTAACAATTACTAACTCAAAATCTACTCTTTTTGAACTTGAGTCCACAGTATAAATCTTTCAATCTTTTTTATACTTAAATTTAATCAATCCAAATCTAAATTTATAATAATAAATAAGAAGAAATCTTCTAGATATATAAACCATATTATTGGGTTCCTTGGTTAGCTCAATTGATTAGGCATTAAAATATTATTTTCCATGGATGAGATAAGAACAGTTAATTATGATAATATTATTAATATAATAATCTAGTACCCAAATATAACAAACTTATCAGTTTGTTTGAAGATACAGTTCCCTTAATAAAATGATTCTTTCCCAAAGTTACTATCTATAATTCAAGCCTTATCTCTCTATCCAAATAACATATTAGAGGAATAAATCTTTTATTACGATTTATTTGGTTGCTTCATAAGTCTAGAATAGTTTTTTCACATCACATAAGACCATGGAATTTTGGAGGAATTAACTTTCCTGATATAGAATCCTATGCAAAATGTTCAATTTTTAAGATTATATTGAATTGTATTGATCCTAATTGTACGTCAAACTGGAAAATCTTACATTTAACAATTCTTGATAATAAGAATAATATTTTGCACAAATAAACCCACCTAAATCAAATAATTTAATTTGGCTTTATATCTGCAATCTAATACAATGCAAAGTCTTGCTACATACATATTTGGAATATGTGCATCTTACAATAAAATCCTATACAAATATGATTTGTTCTAATATGCACATGAAAGTCTGGCTTGAATCTTTCATTCCTTTCTGTATCATATTTTTTAATACAATTAATAGTCACACATTCAAATTTTGGGAGACTAAGGGGTTTGGTTGTTGGTATCAATGTTTTAATGACTTGAAACCTAAAGATATTCAACAACTTATTTTGGAATTTAGTTTAAATTGTCAAGACTGGTTATTCTTACATGGTTTGAAATCTTCTGCAAACGATTTATGCATATACATATCAATTCTAATTATAAAGATGAACCTAAGCGTTTTATTTAATTTATGAAACTATATGTAAAAATGGTAATAATAATCTAATTTGAAAACATTATAAAATATTTACTGAATACAAAACAAATTTAAATTTAAAATTTTGGAATCACATCACTTTAGGTAATGCTTCTCATATGAGGTATCATGATAAATTGCAGCTATTATCATCTATTAAACATGCTACTTGGTCTTAACTTTGACATATTTTACACGGAAATGTTTCCATAGAGATTTATTAAATCCAAATAGAATGTTAAAATACAATGAAACATTTCTTTATTGAGTTGGAGGTAGTCACAGTATGTCACTCTGACTAGAATCATATATTTTATGAATGTTGCTTTTTATCCTCATTTTGGTCTCAAATAGAAGAATTTTTACAAGCTCTGTTTGCTGATAAATTTTCTTTAACACAATTTGTAATTGTATTTAATGTAAATGATAAAATAGATTCAGTGAATGTTAAATCTTATCTTCTCTGGTCCATCCAAGCAGTAGCTATGAAAGTATCAGTAAGAAATAGAAACTTTTGTCTCTTCCTCTGTTTGAAGACTTTCTTCTCTTTTTATAGGAAACAGTACTAAGAGAATCCAAAATCAAATAATTGAGAATATATCCTAATTTATTCATGAACAATCCTTGGATTAAAGTACTTTATCTCATTGATTTATACTTGAAGATTTCTGTTAATAACGACTGACTTGGTCTATGAAAAATGAGAAAAACTTTGGAGCTTTATTTTCACTATTCTATCTTCCGGCTGATGTAAATATTGTACATAGTTGTTTTTGCTTATTTTATAGGACTTATTTCTATTATGTATGATTCTATTATTTCATATGTGTTTTTGTTGTGTATTCATTGAAAATAAAATTAAAAAACAATCAATCTTCTTCCTAATCAGTTTTTTTCTCAAAGACAAGCCCTGTATTTTTAGTCTGATTCATTTATTTGAAAAAGTCACAAAAATAGTGGATAGTGAGCATGCAGTACATACAGCATATCTGGACCGGGCCATGGCCTTTTACCCTATTCCCCATGCAGACATTATTGACAGTCATGTAGTTCTGAATATAAACACATGTGATATGTGATAGATAGCTAATAGGCAATCTGTGAGAACCCATACAGTTAGAGTCAAAGGTTCCAGTGGTGTACCACAGGACTTCATGTAGGGGGCTCTCCTATTTCACGAGTTTTATCAGGCTATTACTTAATATAATGCCCATTTTTAGTATGTACTTTTGTAAACTTATCATTCAACTTGAGAGACCTCAGAGATCCTAACTAGAAAGATCAATGGCCTTAAACCCTTCATTTATCTATACAAACTGGTAGCTCTCTTTATGCACTTGTTCTCTTATAGTCCCATCCATGATGATCTTTTAGTCTTTTAGGTGGTTTACTATCAAAAGATTGAAATTCATTTGGTCTAATGTTCATTTGGTTGACCCATTTGGTCGACTAATTAATATTAAGTAGTTCGTTTGGTCAACAGACAGTGCTGTCAACCTTCTGTCAACCTTATGTTGACAACAGGCAAGGATTTATCCTTGTCAGCACTGTTGTGCGATCCTGGAGTTGTAATATATAAGTAGTGGGGGGTGTGGGGGTGCAGCCCCCCTGCCAAAACACTAGTGTTAGTTTGAGGTGTGTGTCGACCATTTAAATGTAGACATTTTGGTGTCAATATTATGACCTGTCGATGTAATGATTTCGAATGAATGAATGTCGACCAAATGAATTTCAACCTTTTGATAGTAAACCCTTTTAGGCTATGATATTTTCAGTTGTCTCTGACTTGCTAGCCATTCACAGGACTAATCATGTCTAAAATATTTGGTTACAGGAACTAATCCTTCATCAACAGATAAATAAGACATGTAGGCATAATAAGTTCATATCCAAATGTATCCCCAACCTCTCAAACAATCTTCCACTGCATGTCAAGCAGAGTTTCAGTCTTGCCACATTGAAGATAATACCTGCAGAATTTATAAGGCCAGATGCAAATTTTCTATTGGTCTGTCTTGTGTCATCCTTCAGGTTCAATACATTTTTTGAATATGTCTTTTTGGATAGACTTGTAATTATTCATATTCAAAAAAAATCAAGAAAGAATGAAAAAAAGAAGAAGAAGAAGAAGAAAACTTTCAATATTAGTTTTAAGTGGAAAATGTCTCCCTCCAGTTATTGCTACCTTCTAGGAGGATTCACACATTCATGCTCTCCACATATGCACTGTAACACCTGATCATTTGACGCACTGTTAATTTACCCTAGAACTCTGCATTGTAATACTTCTGCATGTTTTTTTTTAATAAGATGGTTTCTTTTTTTTAATTAATGGCTTATTTCCAATTTTCTCTCTGTTGTTAACACTATAGTTTTTTTCTTTAGTGATTTGTGCATAATTTAGGTATTAGTTTATCTGCAATTTGTTTTCTTTCTTGAACACTGCAGTTTTCTTATGTGATTGCACTCACTCAGGCTGTGCCTGAAAATTGTCTAAAGAGTTCAGTGCTTTCTGTTGTAAACCTAAACTAACCTAAAGGTTCATAGCTTCATATGAAATTATAAATGAATAAACATTGGGTGTAAACAGAAAATTCCCACATGACTATGGTTCCATGATGTTCACAAACTGAAGTTGCAGTATGTGACAATAAACGGGGGAGAGGATAGGGCTAAAGAGCTTAATTGGATCTCAGTGCAAACAAACTAATGCTGACATACTCGTGTCTCATATACAGAATCTAGTAGCTGGTCTCTCATTAGATTACTGCTTCTTATTCCCAGGATATGAATGTCAGCCTGGCTCACTAAATGGATGAGGGCACTATTTTCATTGCTGAAAATTTCCTTCCAGTGACTGCTACCCTAACCAGTCATAAAGGATCCCAAACTAAAATCACATAAATATGTTCTTGTAGATAGCACAGCTTTTTGACAAGGTAAACAGTAACATACAGCAAAGGTTAATGTGAATACAAACCAATCTAAAGCACTCTTATTCAAATCAATGCAGTGAAACAGGCCACTAACGACAATGACACACATGTAAAATATTATATCTGGAGTCTGTTTATTAAAGTGTAGCATACACCTCATGTTGAGACTATGATGGGGAAGAGAGAGCATATCCTTGTATAATTTCATAGACATCAGTATAACCACAGCCCCAGCACACAGTGAGTATATGGCTACAGCTGACAAAACTGTTGACATACATAGAATGCTATAAAACATAGTTGCAAATCTAAAATAGAAAAAACACACCACATAAATATCCTTAGGAGGTGTAAAAATAGGAAATAGAACCCAAATCAGTAGACCAGGCTGCTAGAGATCCCAGGCAAAATGATTGCCTAAACCTAAAGCTCTGGATAGGGATTGCAGAAATTTGGAAAAAAAAATTACTGGCAGAAAACTCATCTCAGAAGGAAATATGAGTGAGCAGGAAGAAAAGGAGGACCAGATGGCTGCCATTAAATCGGCAAATAATTAGGGACAATTGTGCATTTTGCTTGAAAAGGTAAACACAGTAGTCTAGGATATGAGCTCCTTAAAACAAATATTAGAACAGCAACAAAGAGAAAGAGAAATGCTACAATGGAAGCTGTAAAATCTGGGGGAATATAAAGCAGCAACTAAAGCTGAGCTGCAGGAGCAGACTGCCAGAATATATGAAATAGAAACAATAAAAAGACAGGCTGAAATGATGGATAATCTCAAACATTGTTCATGAAAGTGTACCATCAAGATAATTAGAATACAAGCAAGAATGCACAACAGTCAGCTGGAACAATTTATAATGCAGTTGTTACATGAGAGATTTATGATACTAGGAAATCAAGATACACAGAGTGTGGCAATAGCAGGCAGCAGCAGAAAGCAGACTCAGCCATGTTTTGACATGTTTCTATTCCTTTGCTGTAAAAAATGAAATAATAAGGCAAGCAAAAAGACTTAAAGGTATCCCATTTGCAGGCTTGTTCATACAGCTGGTTGAGGATTACTTCAAAATACTATATAAGAGAATAAAGCTACACTGGAGGCATTACATGGACTTAGAATGAATGGTACAGTTGCACGGTTGAAATACACAGTTATTCTGGAAGTACAGACGGATGGGGATGGTTCATTCTATATAATATGGAGGATGTTCAAAGGTTTAAACAAAGTTAGCAGAGAGAGCTAACTAACCCCAGCAGTAAAACTCGGAATCATCTGCCAGCCATGAACTGGGAAAGCAACCTTAGACATAAGAGGTGTGAAACAGAGAATATGGGAGGCAGGCGATGTCAGATCTTGAAACCACCCCACAAAAGAAGTCAAGACCTGGAAGTACAGGAGGGGGCCATATGTCAGTAAATGGGATGAGCAGCAAATAAACAAATCACAAAGACAACCATAAACAGATGAGAAGAGACAAGACTGTGAAAAGGAAACAAGTGGACAAGATATATCAAACAGAAAGAAAACTGAGAAGCTTCTCACAAGGAACATTTAGGCACAAAAACTGAGAAAGAAACAGAAGAAAAGACAGACAAGGGAGACTTCTAAGGAGATGGAGGGATAATGGGAAATACAGAAAAAAACATGATGAATACTGATTGGATGGGATCAAGGTCACTTTTGGGGGAACCTGATGAGTCTGGAAAGAAAGAAAAGAAGGAAAGAATATAGGAATGGTGATTGAGGAACTTGAGAGAGAGCTACATGTGGTACAGAAGCAAGTTGGAAGAAATGAATGTAGAAGGGAAGCACCACTACAGACCAGAGAAAAAGCACTAAGAATGGAGTTACAGAGTAGAATTATTATGGAGCAAGAAATTAAACAGTGATACTGGAGTGTCTACTGTTGGATAATGAGTGAGGCACAAAGGAAACAACTACGGGGAATCCTGGTGGCCTTCTGGTTAGGATTTGGTGATCCTTCCACCACAGTCCAAGTTTCATTCCCAGTCAGGGGCCTTCAATGGATTTGATTTAGAGGCTGGCATAATGGTTAAGGTTTTTTCCTCCTAAACATAGGGTACAGGGTTTGATTCTCATCTTTGAGGGGAATTAGCAAGGCTTAAAATGCTTCTCAAGGGTAGCTGGCCTAGTACTTACCTATGAACCTATAAGTTATGAAAAATATAGTCTAAAAGTACAAAAATAGGCAGGCAGAGTGAAAGGTACAGAGAATACAAGGGGGAGATGGACAACATTTGCAAGAGGACAAGATAATCAGGGAAGGATTCAAGGGTAATGCAGGGAGAATTGCAAACAACAGGAAGGGACAGAAGTCTCAGAATGGAACTGAGGAAACAATATAGAGGTGTGTATGTATATATATATATATATATATATATATATATATATATATATATATATACACACTGGGAGATGAATGGATGAATAGAGACAAGCTGAATAAATAGATAACAAGGGATGAAATAAGAAATCCACAAGATAAAGAACATGAAAACTTAAGGGCTAGATGGAGTCCCCCGGGAGTTCTACAAATGAGAAAAGAAGGATATGTGGAAGGTCCTAAGAAGGAATACAAGAGAATTCAAGAGTTGGTTAAAATATGTAAACTTATGTGGATGGTCAACATAATCATGTAACCAAAAGGGAAAGAAAAAGAGACAGTGGAAATGGCAGGTTATAGGCCTTTCTCTTTGATTAATGTATATATCCAGATTTTGGCAGCGGTATTGTCAGGAAGACTGGATGGAGCGTTGCTAAAAATAATGCAAGTAGAGTAAAATGGCTCCGTGAAGGGAAGGAAAGCAGAAAAATATCAGTGGAACCTGCTGTAATGTATACACAGAAAGGGAATGGTGGGATATGGTGAGGTTGGAATTCCCATGGAAGACAATGCAGCAAAGGCAGGTTGGGGAAAGTTCATACATTTGATACAGGCTATATGCCAAGATCAAGAATCTGAAATACAGATAAATGAATGAGTATGTGAGGGTATAAGGATGGGGGGGGGGATCAGACAGGGGTGCCCACTATCCCAATGCCTATTTATATTTTTGATCAAGGAGTTGGTAGTAATGATAAACACAATTTAGAAATACCTGAAGAAAAGCAGTGGATATTATCTTAGTTTTTGTTATAGGCTGATGATTGCATATTAATGTCAGAGGATGTGGCTACAGCATTGGGATCTATAAGAGAGATATTGGAGATTTTTATGGAAGTGGCAGAACTCAGGTTAAAAAAAAAAACAATAGTAGTAATGTTAGCAAAAGGGAATGAAAAAGGAGGAATGGATGACATAAAAAAGGTAGTTTTCCCCAGTTACCTAGGGGGTCTGTGTTGGAAACATGGTGAGAGAAAGAGGGGAAGGAACAATTAGGAACAATCTAGAGGAAGTTAGAAAAAAAGTATGGGGTACTCTCTGGACTGGGGAGGAGGAGACTTATACATTGCTTGGGAGAATTGATGCAGCAAGAATGATGATTATATCAACAATCCTCCACCTAATCCGTAACATACAAATAGACGCCAGGGACAAATGGGTACAGCAAATAAAAAATCAGACAGCAGACAGGGTCAGTAAAGTTAAGGGAAAAGAGTGAGCTGAGAGAAATGAGAGTGAATAGGAAAAGGGGGCTGGGGGCTCCCACATACCCCAACATATGTCATGTAGCAGTATTCACAGGCTAGAAACAAGTGAGGAGTTTCAGCAAAAGACAATACCAGACAGGTAGACCCTAAGAAGCTTCCTCAAGGGCCTGAATGATGCAGCACTAAAGGAACTGGGATGAATGAAATAATGTGAAGTGAACCACAACAAAAAAAGCTATGAAGACTAGAAGGGTGTGGGCAAAGTTAAAGAAAAATTAAGTAATGTGGAAGAAAAGTAGAATAGCTGAAGAAGGAGGTTTGGTATGCAGATAAAATGATGTAGGTAAAAGATTTATAACAATGGAGGAGTTAATACAGAAATGCACAATATCAGAGGCCCAGTGGTAGAACTACTTGGTACTTAGGGAGTCCAGGAAAAAGAATACAGAGTGGGCAACTGGAGAAAGGAACAGGCAGGAAGCAAGGGTAGGCAAAGGAAGAGAGGATGCTTCCCTGGAGGGAATGGAAGGGGGTATGGAAGCAAAGGATCAAACATATCTATGAACTGTTAAAGAAAATAAGGAACAAGGTCAAAGAAGAGAGAATAAGAAAGAATTGAGGAAGGGAGGAGGGATGGAAGGGAATTGCGGTATACTGGCAGAAGACATTTCAGGCAGTGAGGCACATCTGTTTATTTGACATTTGTTAACCATGATAGTCTGACTGAGCCAAAGCCCTTTTTCAGCAGAGGCCCGGGGAGAAAAGCTCCACAGTAAAACAATTTATTACTTCAGAAGGTACAACACAAGGATACAAAAAACAATATGCAGGCAAATCATATCATCATAAAAAGATACAGATTGCATTGGCTAGTAGAATACTAAAGTAGAAAGCATAAAACTATATGTAGTCATACAGAAATGACTAAATTGCACTCATCAATATTACACTGATTTTAGGTTTGACAAGATGTTAAAGAAGCGATATAAGTGGTATTTGTTAGAGTAGTGAGCTAACAACTGTTAGTAGAAAGTTATAAAGGGGAGGAAGGAGCTATAAGAATTGGATGAAATTAAGGGAGGTAGATTAGGGGGATTTGGACTAAATGGAGATTAGAATAAAGTAATAAGGTGAAGAAAAGGTATCAGGAAACATGTAGTGGGGGACATGTGAAGATTCTTAATGGGAAAAAATCAGTGTAACAGTAAAGAAACTGTATATGTTTTCTTTTTTTTGTGAAATTTTCTTGGGAATCCACAAACTTGCATATATTTTGATGCTGAAGTTGGTGAAGTCAAACTGGAAAAATTATTGAGATCTTGCTGAAATCTGCTATAGCTGTTCAGAGATTCATACATTGATAGAGATTGCAAGACCACTGAATCCCATAACCATTCTTGCCTTTTCAGTACCCTCCCTCAGGCAGCACCTCTCTTCTCCAGGAGGGCCATACTGGTCAAACCTGGAGTAAATTTCTGGATACCGTTCCATTTATCTATTTTATTTCTAAGGGAAGGTATATAGTCACACTGCTTAACTAGTGTGTGTTGTGTGTGTGTGTGTGGGGTGTTATTTGAGGGTTTGAGAGGTTCTGGGTTATAAACCTATCCCTTCATCATGTTTTATTTATCTGTTTGTAAAAACTTAGGTCCATGGTTTTAGTACTGGTAGATATATTGGACTTGTAGAGAAACATGAGGTCCAGGAAAAGTGGGTTTGTAATGAAGAAATAAGTGAGACCGAGATCTCCCTTCAAAAGTGTACAACACGCTGAACAATGGAGGATCCATTGCCAGATGTCTTCCAAACTTTAGTAGTGCACAAAGAGGAGATAGACTATATCATGGATGAAGAAAATGTGACTGATGCTATTTAAACCCAAAATATTGTCTATACGTTTCAATGCCCAAACTCATGTCCAGCTATTAATAGGATTATGCTGATCATTGGAAGCAGTCTCCAACACACGGCTCAGCTTAACCAAAGTTGCTAAATAACATTATGATATGCATAAACCCCCTGGAACAGTTACTGGGTTTCACTTACTATTTTCTCCACCAGGATATATATTCTAGAAATGATATGTCACTGTTTAGTATGAGTGATATTTTTTATCCCCAGCCTTAGGCATTTATCAACTGCCTCTCTTACACCATTATATAATAATATCAACTTATTAACCAGGTAGGCTCACTGGACACAAAGTCCCTTTTCGGGGATGCACCAGAAGCAATGTCTGCTGAAGTGATTTGTTCAAGGTCACACAACAGGCAAATGAAAGCTGAGAAAATCAAACCCTGTACCATAGGAACTACAGCTTATAGCCTTAAACATCTGCTTATTGCCAGTTCTACAATGAATTATAATGTAAATGATCCTGAATGTCTGTACACTAAAGACTTGCCCTTTCTTGAATTAAAGTCAGGCTTGAGGAAATTACTGAAACAGTGGTGCAAATATTGCTCTCTGTTCAGCTTTAGGCAAATATAGGTGCTCTTTAGGCTAATCACATTTCAGGTCAATATTATTGTGTGAAAGTGGGATGAAGAATTGCAACACCAGTTGAAGTTTTACTAATATTCTACTGTTTATCTAAAAAGTTAAGTATTTCCCCTCTTTGCAAGTTCCATTCAAAAGAAAGTGCATGCACTCAGAGGTAAAAAAAACAACAGTTGCCATGGATACCTCATGCACTACCTTATACTCTTGTGTTACACAACACCTGCCGCCTCTTACCTAAAAGAATAAAACTTCATCTAAACTGATACAAGATTTTAGATATGAGGATGCCTGGGTTTAGAGTTGACCTATTATACCCATGAATTTTCTCCTCAGTGGAGAAAGGTTGACTGCTAGGAAGCACATTCATCGATTGCTGCAGAGCATTTAAAAGCATGATCTACTCTGTGCTACTAAATAGGCTGTTCTCACTAGGTCTTGGGGTAACACACACACACCTGGTTTAATAACTACCTTTCCAACAGAACATTCATTATACATTTAGGGAAGCTTTGTACCAACACACTGAAAAAATATCAGCCAGAGTTGCATCCAGGGCTCAGTTCTATGACTCATTCGATTCTTCTTCATTAACGATATAACTCAGATAATTTCTCCCAATAAAAAAACTCTATGCCAATTATATTATCAAGCACAGAAGCTGCCTCTTAGGCTAAGCCAGTACAAACCTTACTTTAAGAGGACTTCTCACTTTACAGCTGGTTTAAGGAAACAAGCTCTCCCTAAATGTCACCAAAACGGCATCCATGATATTTGGAAACAAAATTGAACTGTTCAAAATAACGCCACTCCATACTGAAACACCAAATAAACAATTAAAGCAGCAGATAAATGCAAATACTTTTCAAATCACCTACCTAAAGAAGCCATGCTAGCTTTGTAAAACAAAAAGACTTTTCAATCTAAAACTACAATATGACCTTCCTATATTCTCACTGCACACATAAACCACCAGTATAATTCAGACAATCATTAACAGAATATGCAGATTCAGCAACTACCCCCCAGCTAGACTATTACTATACTTCCCTTCAAAATGCCAAATGTCTTCCTTTCACAGCTCATTCCATCTTTCTTCTATACATCAATATATACAAAACAGTAAACAACAGATTCTACCCTTCACTACAAAAAAAAAATCAGGCTGTAAATAAATACCTCACACTATATCCTCAGCAGCCAAGAGACTGGTAAATTAGCTCCTATACAATTACCATTGGGTTACTCATCAGGTGAAAGAAGTTTCAAAAAATAGTCCCAACAAACTAGGACCACATCCCACCTAACCCAGACTCTATATTTAGTAAAAAATCTAGAAGAGTATCTTAAAACATTCACATATGCAAAGGTTTAGATCCCTAGACAAAGTATTTCATCTGCCAATTGACTTGATGATATGCAGTAAATTTATCATTATTAAGTTGAAAAATGCTTTTTATGCTAGACACAGGTCACTTCTTAACAGTCTGTAGGAAACCTCATATAGTGTTGAGGCTTTGAGTCAGTCCATGTAGGACATACTGTTTAGGCTTTGTATTATTTTAGTAAGATATCTCTTTGAAATTCTAGTTGAATGTGTCTGGACAGCAAAATGCCAAATAGGGCCATTATAATCAATGATTGGCCTTGAGTTCTGAATAAAGATAGAGAATGACATCCCTAGATCTAGATACAATCCTTTTATTTATAAGTTGTGCAATACAGGAGGACTTTCTTGTGACAATGCATACATGTCAGTCAAAAGTTAGGTCACTGTCCACATACATTCTCAAATCCTGAACAACTGTGTCAACTCTTAGGAGTGCATTGTCACTGTGGTAGCTCCTTGTGTAGATGAGTTTAGAAAGGATACAGTAAGGCATTTTTGGCATTTACTTTCAATGATTTTGTCACCAGTTTTTTATTTGGGACAAACCTTCCTACAGGATGGATAAGTTATTTTGGCATTCAATTACTGCTCCTAGCTAGCAGTCATCGACATACCAGTGTTAGTGTCAAAGCCAGAGGCCTTTGGTATTAGGTTTTACTTCAGAGAAATAAATGCTGAACAGAAGTTGCACAGAACCCTGGGGGACTCCATATAGGCAAGCAATCTACAGATTCTAGACCAGATAAAAATTTATTTTTTTCTACCATGGACAGATACTAGACCTCAGTTAGTACAGAAAACAGACTATTATATAGGAAAAATATACCAATGTAATTATGTCTGCATATGTTTAAATTATTCAGTTCTGAGCAGCACCAGACTAATTAATATCCTTGTCCCAAACAACTGCCAAGAAGTAAAAAAAAACAAGACCACAGGCTCAGACCCAAAACAGTTTAATCTCTAGCGCCTCGGTACAAGACCTTGAAGGAGTTTACAAAATCCATCTAAAAATGTACTACCTTTTATACAAAATCACAAACTCAATTATCCAATTATACTATCAAATAATTAAATAAAATGCATCCAATTAATCTCTCCATTTAGCCCCATAGGAACCATGGTATCATATTTAAGAATAAAAACATATTCCTTATTCAAAAAAATGCCATCATCATCTTCAACAAATATTTGTTCTAATATGCAACCCTGAAACATAGAAAAATCACTATTGTGCACATCTTTAAAATGACAGGCTATAATCTTGTCTTCCTTTTGATATTTTTATGCCCCTAATGTGTTCCATTAGCCTCACTATGAAACTTAATTTTGTCTCACCAACATAAAAAAAAAATACAGGGATATTTTAGAGTATAAATAGCCCCCTTACTATTACAAGAGAAATGTCCCCCTTGGTATATATTTAATCTTATTTATGTACTCAAAGGACCACACTATATGTTTGCAAACAGAGTAAATGTTGCATTTAAGACTGCCCATAGATACTGGACAATCATTTACATTTATTTTTGGTAAAACAAAATTGCCATGAACAAGCATATTCTTTAAACTCCTCCCTCGTTTATATGAAATCATGGGATATTTACTCAAAATTCTTTTCAAATCCCTGTCTCTATGAAGAAAGTTCCAATAGTATCTTAATGTTACAAATTTCTTCACTTTTAATATTATATGTACTAACAAAATACATTTGTTCTTTCTTACTTCCACTACTTTTTTACCTTCCACATTATTCCAATACCTTTTATAGACATTATTTCTTGATTGTAACGAGGGATGCCATGGTGGTATGGCAGTAGCGTTGTTACCTCACAGCAAGAGGTTCTCCCGTTCGATTCTTGGCTGGGCTTTGGAGTACCTTCTTTGTGGAGTCTGCATGTCCTCCCCGCGGTTGGGTAGCATTCGAAAGACATGCGTGCGTAAATGGGCGTGCCTTCGTTGAAAGTTGAGCATCGAGCTGGCACCTTGGCATTTCATAAAAATCTACTGCCAATCATTAGTGTACTGGAGTTCCACTGTGGCGACCCCTTACCGGGAAAAGCTGAAAGACAAACAACAACAACATTTCTTGATTGTAAAGAGAAAAGTTTATGTTTAGCTTCTTCTATTACTTTCTTATTATAACCCCTGTTACAGAACATAATTGAAGTATTGTATATTTCTTCCAATAAATTCATCTCACCATTCCATATTCTTGACAATTTTAGAAACTATCATAAAGGTAAGGATGACACAACATGGGGAGGATGGCAACTAGTGGCATACAAGTACTGGCTTTCATCTAAAAACTTTCTATGTACTCCAGTACAAATTTTGCCATTATCCAAACCCCTAAGAGTTAAATCTAAATAAGATACCTGTACTCCATATTGCAACCCATCACTAGATAAGTTAAATGTATTATGTTGTAAATCAGCAACAAGCTGCAAAATCTAATCTTTACCCCTCTCACAAATGAAAATTAAATCATCTATAAAATGAAAATAATGTTTAACATATTTCTTCACAAAACTACATTTATAAAGACATTCTAGTGCAAAATAAAGCATGAATAAATCCACATACATGGGGGCAAACGGTGCCCCTATGACTGTTCCTTGTTTCTGCCTAAAGATTTCATTACTGAATGTGAAAATATTGTTAGTTAAACAAAAATGTGTCAAATTAACCAAATAATTTGTCAATGGACTATTCCCCAAAAATACATTATGGTATAAAGTCCATCCTTATGTTGGATTGATGTATATAAACTTTTAACATCCAGTGTTACTCAATAGATGTTTTTGCTCCACTTGACATGGGAAATTTTGTCTAAAAAATCTTAACTATCCTTTATGTAAGATGGAATTCTCAAAACATGTGGAAGAAAAATGCTATGAAACAAAAGCTGGATCCCATGTAAAAAAATATTTACAGGCCAAAATAATAGGGCATCCAGGTGGATTATTCATATCCTTATGCAGTTTAGGCAAACAAAAAAATGTAGCTAAAACACAACCCTCATTATTAAATTTCTTATGCACTTCATCATCTGAAAAATAACCTGACACCTTTTTGCAATAACTCTTGGAACTTAATTATAGCTTGTCTATAACTCTTATTGTCACTATTCTCATATACATCTTTATTATTAAGTGTTCCAAGCACATTTTATAATACTGTTGAAAATGCATTATTACCATTTTATTTCCTTTGTCAGATGGTGTTATAATCAAATCCCTTCTTTCTTGTAGATCTTTCAAAGCTTTTTACTCTCTCAATGTCAAATTATAACAAATACTATTCTTATTGTACAACTTATCACACATTTCATTCATAGCAAATTTTAACGTTGAATTAAAGTGAATATTTTTTTCATTGGAATAGGGAGGAATAAATCTGGTTTTAGTAGGCACAACAGATGTATCAATAAAACCATAAGCATTATTTTGCATATGTTCTGTAGACTCATTTAAATCCAAAAAACAAGAATGAAAACTTTCTTCCATAGAAACATCAGTACATGGCATATTATTATCACAACTAGCATAAAAAACCTTTGAATATAATTTATGGACAAAACAGAAGACCTCCTGGCTTAAAATATGCTTCCTCGGTAACACAGTAGGGATATATTTCAGTCTCAAGTTCAAAACAGCAAATTGTTCATCTGATAAATGAATCTCCTTGCTTCCTAAAGTCTTCTAACCTAAGAAACCACTTGCTTCCTGAAAACTTTTTTTCCAAAATATCTGTTAAAAACAGAAAAGGTATGATTTGCATTTCATCATAGATGATGTGGGTTATATAAACAAATATAAAAAATTGAAATGTATGCATTAGAGTCTTATCTACATACCAGTGTTAGTGTCAAAGGTCTGTCTGGTAATGATGATTTTATATTGAAAAGTCATGAAAGAAAATGTGGTTTTATTTGTAAAATATTACTAGTGCTACACTCAAATAAAGAGTTGTATTTTCATAAGTGTGCAAGATAGACTCGAGGTACATTAGGAAGAACTGTTCAAGTGGTTACAGTGTTGTATGACAAGAGTGGACTGCTGTTTTGTGATATTCCCCAATCCATGCAAACTATACATACAATATTTTCATAATATGACAGAACAGCAATATTAATCTACAAAATCAAACACACTAGATGACAAGTATCAGTGACAAAGCTATATCTCTTCATGTTGTATATAAAATAATGACATCTGTTTACCTGTAGGTCACACATCTTTAATGATATTAATGAAGGTATGAAACTATTGATAATATTCGTGACCACCTTACCAAACACAAATTTTTATCTTAGAATGCCTTCATATCACCCACAATGCTTTAATGTCATTTTCAGTAACACTTCTGCCTGCATTTTAGTCCCCAACATGACAGAATCATGCCCTGACTTTGTACTCACATAAATATGCAACATGTTAATTTTTAACAATTTTTTTCTAAACATTCATTCCTTAATAACATCTGCCCTATACATCCTGCACCAACCAGTTCAAAGTGCATGCATGCAAATTCATTATAGCATGTAGATGCTACCTTCTTGCCCAATTTTATGCTTGTATTTCTGCCAGGACTTGTGAAATTAGTGTCTGTAATCACTGATAAGTATACTTGCCTTGGGCATACAAGTGAGGCCTCTGGTTATAATGAGTACATGGAATGCACAGAAGCTCTGCATTCCTGATGGCTGTACTCTTCTTGAAGGCAACACTGTATATATTTAATCTAAATATTTAACATGTTACATGTATTGTGGCTTTAAATATAAAAAGATGAGGTGCATATTATAATCAGCACATTTTATTTATCTTGTGTAGTTAAATCTGTTGCAAACACATGTTTATAATGGTGAGAAATGTGTAGTCATCAACCAAATGCCTTCAGATTGTTTCTGCTTTTATTGACATGAAAATATAAATGATTGAGTAAACATTTGTTTCATACCACTTATAACACACACAGAATTCATTGTTATTTGCACTTCATGTCTATTACCTGTAAGTGAAGATTTTCTGTACTTTCTTCTTATTGGTATAGTAATATAAACATGACTTTTTATTAGATTCAAATGAATATTTCCCATAGAAAACTGATTAGAAGTTATTATACGGTATTTTGAATGTCTGCTAATTACAGCATATAATTATATACTGAAAAACATAATTTACCTATTTTAATTCATGAATTAAATACACATTTCAAAGTTAAACAATAAAACAAATATATATGCCTGCATTGTTGACATATAAGAGGCAGTGAAATCAAATTTTCTTCATTCAGAAGTTCTTTTTGTATCTCATACTTTAAGAAATGCTGCCAAATCTGCACAATAGCAAAACCAGCAGTGGTAATCCAATCTTCCCAAATTACTGTTTTTGTTTTTCTAATGGAATCCCTTCATTTTGCATATGGGAATATTTTTCATGTGCAAATACACAGCTGTCTTTGTATGTCTGACTCTGTGCATCACATTGTCCTCACACTGCTGGACAAGTTCAGGCTTGTCTTAATGTCTAATTACAAGTTACCTTACATTTTGTCATTTCATTGGCTATGCATCTTTAACCACTATTGCTGCAGCCAAGGTCCACTACAGGTCATTATTTGGCACTGACATATGCATATTAAAATAATTCTGCCTGAATGTCAGATGGAATCTAAACGTTTTTTGGTTGCTGGCACAGTGGTTGTTATATTGGACAGCTGTATAGGCATACCGCAGTACAGGCATCTTAGTAAATCTTTTTCACTTTCTGTCCATCAAAGCAACAAATTCAGTGCAAGACACATTTAAAAGTAATATTTGGTATCCTTTTACATGTGAGGAAACAACAGCTATCACCCAGCGTTCATCACTTTACTACATGGTATGCACATTTTCAAAGAGAGACATCTGCAAACGCAACAAAGTATCTGAGACAACATATGTGAAATAAAATTTGATTTCCTTTGTGAATCTGTAGATCAGCATCACTGTTTACTGATTTTGCTAGCTTCTGCATAATAAGCAAATAAAAAAAAAAAGAAAAGAAAAAAGAAGAAAAAGAAACAGTACAGGACAGTATCATGTATAAAAACTTAAAAACTATCCTGCAGTCTAGATAACAAAAACTCATTCCCTGATCAATACTGAACAGCAGTCTCCTGCAATTACATTATGTTCAGGATGGCATTATAACCTCTTATCCATTGAGAGAGACACAGTTCCATAGAGAGAAAGAGCAAACAAATAACATAATAATGCCTTTCCATAATGTTTAACATCAAAACAAGCCTTCACACATACAGAATAAAGCTTTACATGCATAGCTTTAGGGCAGTCATATGTACAATTTTGCAGTTACAAGAAAGCTTACAGTATTTATTCTGATATTTATTTTTTCATGTATGTGACCTTTCAAATGCATGAGCTACATGAAAATATATCCTTTTACATTTTAGTTATTAGCAAATAAAATAAGCTAAACAATAAAAGTTAAAAATGGGTGAAGAAAACAATGATATTTAAATATATATTTAATTTTAGATCCATATGACCAGAATGTGTTATCATGGATCTACTTTAAATAATTGAATTACCACTTCATCGAATCGCAGAAGATTGAAAGCATGTTACTGGAAACTTAATTCAATGAACTCCCAGAACATCTTATTCTAATGCCGGGAGAATAACCATTTGGCTACCATGGCGAACTTTGTCCTTTTCTCAACTGTAGTGCAATCTCAGAGTTGGTATATTTAGTTAGGGGTTGTGGGGGGCTTTGCTCCCCACGTTGTTCAGTTTAATTTGCTTTGGTTTGTATTTTGATTATTGGTGACCAAGTGGTTATTTTCCCGGAGATAGAATATGATATTCCAGTTCATTGAATTCAGTTTTCTGCAACGTGGTCTTGATCTTCTGTGATTGGACAAAGTGGTAATTTGATTATTTAAAGTAGATCCGTTATCACATATACATTGTAACGAATTTCATAGACTCTGTAGTGGCAGATAGTTAGACATATATGAATTACATATATTTTGCTGTATGTTTTACTTTCTTCTTTGCCTCTAGCTGAAATAGCATGTTATAGATGTAAATAATGCATCATAAACATCAACTTTTCCCTTTTGAAGGTCATATTAGTTATAACGGACTTGCAACATATTATATGCCTTTAGTTATTCTATCCACAAAGCAGAAAGTTATGGTTCCTGAGATTCAGAATGCAATGTGCTGCTAGTATCCTATAGGTGTAACAGTCTGAATAAATCTGTTTATAGCATGCAAATGTTCTGCCCAGCTGTGGCTTACCCTTAGTTAAATCTGTACTTAAATTTACAAGGGCTAAAAACTTCACAGAAATGCAGGGCTAGGCTTCGAAAGATCCTCACAGATCAAAAGCCTAGTAACTACTTATGAATCTATGAATCTATGAACCTATAACATTTCAAGCATATTGTAAAGGTGATGCTTCCTGTACTAGACACAATACTGACTTAACATTAGTCAATTCTATAATTCTGATAATTCACTGTTTTGCACAAAATACTGTGACAAATATTTAATGAGAAGGGGTACTATACAGGCAACATGAAGTGCAATGTATTTACTGCACTGACTGACATGCTAGTTATCTAAAATACAGAAAACGTCAGTATGACATCTAATAAGAGGATGTATAAAGTACAGTTACTGGATATTTCTTTTGATGGGATCATACAATTTTCAACAGAGGTATGCAGAAATATATTTGTGCGCATCTCTTTCCAAACCTCACACATATTCAAAAGTGTTGGTTATATTTCTTTGTGAATATGCTCATTTTTATACAAATTAGGCTGACAAGTCTTTGCTAGACCAGGCAGCCTTTGCCTATTAAATCAGGTAATATAGTGGATGTAAAAAAGCCAAGCAGAGATGAGTTGCAGACAGGTGTTTCATCCATTTGGCAGTCTTCAGTGAGGTGCAGTAATTACTTCAGTGATGTGCCAAGTCACACTCCAAGGCATGGGTCATGCAAAGAAAAACTGTCAGCCTTTTTTGCATTGTATAACACCAAGTTTGACTAAGTTTTCTTATTATTACTAGTTTTGCATAAAAGTGATTGCTGGTGTTCTTCATTACCTGCTTGTTTTCTCTGGAGATACAATAGATGAAATTGAAATAATTATACTTATTTACTAGAAATTCAAGGAATGTTGTTGTTGCATGTTTTCAGAAGATCTTAGCATTTACAGAAAATTTGCAGTAATTATGCAATGCTCTCATCTCCCACCAGCCCCCTCCACATCACTGCTTCAGGAGTTCCTGGAATGTGTGGGAGCATTTGTATGCCCAGAGGAAGTACATTTGAAGACAGTCAATGAAAGTTAGCATCTCAGTGTCAATATAGTAAAATCAATATATTCATGTAAAAAAAATGTTCTCTTCTCTTCTAAAGGCAAAACAACTTCTATGCAACTAGCACAGCAATGGAAATCTTATCTGCAGTACCACTGACCTGTGCTTTTCAGCAAATCTATTCCATTCATATTTTTTACAGAAGGACAGGAGACCAGAATATCACAATCTTTGTCAGAATGGAGAAACACACAGGTTGTATGATATTGGCCAAAACTTCAATAAAGTCAATTGATCTCTAACACAGAGCAACTGAGACAGACAGACAGATGCATACGGCTCATAGCACTGTGTGAGACTTCTATTTACATTTACAGTACATGTCACATTACTGTATACACTTTGTTTTTCAGGAACATTACAGTAAAACTGTTGGTGGTTACTTAAAGAGGAATGGTACCAAATGCTGCACTGGATCAGCTAATTATGGTGCAAAAAGAAAATCTATTTTCCATCAGGAACAAGTAAGCCCCAATGAAGTGTTATGGATTCAGTAATTCAAGTGGAAATGGTTAGAGGAGATGAATGCAATAGTTAAATCATGGCAGGTGTGGTTGAAACTCTTTAGGATGGGAGAATGACATAATTAAGAATCCTAATCCATTATCTTTCTGTGCCTGGTACATACACTGTCTCATAGCAGCTGTCATGTCACTTAAACTAATGGCAGTCTTAAGCTTAGAGATAGACAGTACATCTACGTCCTGTTTAATTTTCTAGCAGTACAACATGTCTTAATAAGTAAAAGGACATACTTCCTGACAAAGAGTGTCTCATTACTTACCACCCTTCAGAAATTCATCACATACCTATTTTCTTACAGATATCGATGGTTTATTGAGTCTTCCATCTTCGTCTGCTGTTTACTTGCATTCTTTTTTTAAGTTGTTTGAAACACTGTATTCTATTTCTAATATGTATCAGAGATATACTTTTCCTTTTAGGAAGCAAGACTTCCAGACATCTCAGCTGACACACACAGCAGTGCCATGTTTCACGTCTTGTCTTCTAGTCCAAGTTCAGCTCTAATAAGTAGTTTAAGAGTTAATGGTCATATTTGACTATGTGCTTTTTCTCTCTCTCTCTGTTATCAAGCCAGCCCTACTGGACTCTAGTGCATTCATTTCCAAGGGTGGAGGAGTTCCTTTCAGATCCAATAGCCTAATAGCCATCCCAACAGGCTTCAATTCAACCATATACTGGGGTGTTTGGTGATTTTTGCCAGCATCCCAGAAATGAGAGTGTACTTTTTTTCAGTGGCCTATCCCCTTTCCTTAGTTAGTGATGTCACACTTGCATCATAGTAAAGACCACATGTGATCATATTTCAGTTTGCAACTAGTCCCACAAGTGCTCGACAAGGGTTCCCCTCACCACTTTTGGTGGTTATGCCTATATTGTCCCTTCTCCTTTATGACACCATCACTAGCAATGGTCATGAAGTTAGTGGTAGCCTGGGGCATCTGGGATACATCACCTCATACCCACTTGCTCCATCAAGTGGAAGAGCTGCTGATCAAATTCAGGTTGCCTGACCAATAGTCAGGACTTTCTTTTTCTTTCTAATCCTTCAGCATGACTGGGTTGACCTGATATTTGTTTTATTTACCCCTCTTCCAATGTCTATCTTTTAAAAATCTCTTTATTAAAATCATTGCAAGTCAGTTGATGGTTGTAATATTTGCACAGCCTATATGGATATAACATTATATTACTTTTAAATACCCAGTTTTACCTGGCTGACAATTCTTTCCTGACATTTGATTTTAGCACTGAAGAGAATCGCCATCATCTGACAACTACTAACAAAACTTCAGTCTGTCATGATTCAGTTATTGGGTAAGAATATTTCCAAACTAAATCCTATCAAAACTGCAACACTAGACAACAACAATATACAACATGAAATACTACTTCTTTCTGAGACTCTAATAAATCCTATTAGAAGAAAACTGATTACACAAACCTTCCATTTCATCATTAGCTGTATTAAAACTAATTGACTTACCTAAACTGCTGGAATAAAATGTCTTTCTTGGCCCATAATCTATAACCTGTGGAATTCATTAACAGTCATTTAGGCTTTTTGCAAAGCCTATGTGATGTATGTATGTTAGTGTGAGGATTAGCAGCTTTAATTGAATATGCATGTTGCTCCTTGTGTCTACATTGTGCCTATACATTTGCAAGCACCTTTTTGTGGCCAGCAATTGAGTTCATGGCAGAAATTTAACAAAATGCTTTGCTTATAGACAAAGCAAAGATATGAGCACTCACTGTAACCCTGAAATGTTAAGGTCAAATACAGTGAAAAAATTCTGAAACAGGGGAAGTGAAATGGGGGAATTATACACAAATATACAATAATAGTTTGTACTGCATAAGAATTAACAGGGCAAGGGACATGGGTAAAATCTAGTCATATACCATAGGAAAATGTGGCAAAGTGCCAAAGAAACCTTCGTAACATAAATCCTGCTACAGTGATGTAATGATAATTAAAATGTCAGTGACAATGCTGGTGTTATGAGCATAAATAAAAAGGAACATGCTAACAAAGGATGTGATCGGTTTATGAAGCTGCAGTGTAACAAAGGGGAGTTAAAATATAATAAGCATATTAATAAAATGATAACTTGAGATAGAAGGACAGAAGATACATTATAGGATGAATGCATAAACTGCAGTTGCTGCATATGAAATGTATGTACAAGGAATTTATATATGCAAGACGGCCCCAATGCTGTATTCTCCACCTTAGTATGAATACCCAAGAACAAATGGAGTTACAGCTGCAATGTCATGTACATCATAAACGGACATGTTTTTCTAAGAAATTTAATTGGCAACCATAGGAAAAGGGTTAATCACCTAGCAAGTGTCGTCTAGTTATGTAAATGCTAAAAAGTAATATAGTAACACACAGCATACATATGTGACAAATGACAACACAGACTGGATGACGTTTCGTGATGTCAAGCTTTCGATTTTTAATTTGCAAACATCTTAGACATCATTATACTGGGCATGCTCACATGGAATTACAAGGAACAGTAACATATTAGCAGTTCAATAGCACCAACACACAGGAAAGTGTTGTAAGAGAGGACCAGTCACAGTTTCTGATGGTGTGACTGCACGCCACACAATAAGGAATGTTTATGGAAGCCCTTATCTGCCATTAAGCAGTATAGTGTGATGAAAAGAAAAGCAGTAGTAAAGAAAGGTCTGCATTAAGACATGAAATACAAAGCAAACTTCTTTTGGAAATAGGTAATGCCTCTAGGCAATGAGTGGCATAATAAACATTTGCAGCATGCCATTTATGAACACATGCCAGGAAAGATACAGAGAGATGTATACCAATCATGGATGATAGAGACATATGCATATCGGTTATGCATGAAGAACACCCTTGAAGGGCTTGCAGCACTTTCCTATCCTAACAGGTATGGATGTCCTACCTTGCAGGACAAGGCCCAAAAAAAGGAGACCCTATGACTGTGTCATAACTATTTTTTTCTGTATAAGCCACTGCTGTCTGATAGACATATGTTATCAGATTCAAACCCCTCCCTATTATCCTAGATACTCTCCAGACCTCTGTATTGACTGCATGTGGCATATCAGATACCAACGGAGGCTGTCAAAAATAACTGAATAAACTGTGTGCATTAAGAAAGGCATTACCCATATAATATGAATAATCAGATTTAGTCAGGAATGCTGTAAAGGAGCTACATATGTTACTATCCACACAACAGTGAGCAGTACAATATCAATGCTTCTTTGACAATAAAGCTGTTTCCATCATGTTGTACATGCTCTGTTCGAGAACTGAATGACAGTCTATCTGTGTAGGTATGATATATAAAGCAGTACATAATGCGCATGCCACATGAGCACTCACAGCTTGACATCCCCTGAATAACCATTTCACTGCCATGCAATCACATCCTATGATGATATATTATTGTCGAACATAATTATTTTGGATTGTTGTGATGGTATGTTTGTGGCTTTAGATAGAATTTTTTTTTTGTCATTGACTTGTTTTTTAGTATGGTTTCTGAGTTGTTTATAGATTTGAAGGTGATTAGGGGACTTTGATTTTAACAAGTTCTTCTATGCAATATCCCTGTTGCACATTATGGAGTGTGTGGAATGAGAAAGCCAAGGTGCATGGAGACATTTCACACTGATTTTCCTAAGGGGAGCTAAGGAATTGAGAGTGTCCAGAAAAACAGAGTTGAACTTCAGAACAGCATCTTCTAGAGGTAGGCTAAAGTAGAAGGACGAGCTTATGGAGAAGAATCTATTGCTGAACTCATCAGAGTTGAAGGTAGTGGCACTGTGGCACTCTTTATATTTGTGTTGCCTAATTATATGAAGTGCATGCCTTTGAATGCTGGTTGGAAGGTGGTTGCTGAAAGAATCATGCAATGTTTTGGGGTTATGGTACAGGTTTGGATTGGATACTAGGATCCAGTCTAGGACAGAGCTGGAGTTGGCTGATTTGCTATAGTGGGTAGGGTTTGAAATTAGTTGAGAGAAGCCATGAAGATTTATACGACAGGGAGGGAAGACAGTGGTCAAGGTTTGCCAGTCGATGTTGACATCCCCCACTATTATTGTTTCATTAGATATGTAGTAGATGATCCAGGAGAGAATGGGGATGTTATTTCCTAGGGGTGGGGAATATCTATCTATCTATATATATATATATATATATATATATATATATATATATATATATATATACTTTTGTGGCTGTTTACTTTGCATCTGGCTAGTAAGGGTTCAGCAGGGCAAAAGTTGGGGAGTTATATGGACAATGGGGAAAGGTTAAGCTGGTCTGAATATATTATAGCTACACTGCCTCCTTTTTGTGGTCCCTTAAAGAATTTCTTTGTCTGTGCTGTGGTGTTTAAGCCAAGTTTTGATGAGAATTATTATGTTAGGTGAGTGTTTGGGAATTCATGAGTAAAATTCTTTGACTTTGTTGAGAAGACTGTGAATATTCATATAGATTATAGTTAAGCACTTTGTAGAAGATTTGTAGTGAGTGGCAGATGGGGGTGTGGAGAAGGTGTCATGAAAGGTAGAGGTATGGAGGCCATGGTTAGGGTGAATATCTCCAGATAAGAATATATTCTTGGTGATGTGTAGCAGTGTAGGAATCTTAGAACTATCAGAAGAGTATTTAGGCTTAGTTTTGTGAAGGTGTGGGAGGGGACAAATAACTTGAATTAGTGCATGAGAAGGTTAAACAGGTTAAATAAGTTGGCTCTTACAGTGATAGTGTAAGTTTTTTCCACTTCCCATAATGGATAGTTAATAGCGGGAGTGATGGAAGTCAGAGAGAGTTGAGTAGGGTAGAAAGGCAGGTATCAGTGTGGAAGAAGAGGTAGCTAGAGTGATAAGCAAGGGAGACAATGTAATGGCAGGTGGGAGAGTTCAGGAGAGTCTTAATAATGGGTATGGTGTACAAAGTGTATGGAGTTTAGAGTGAGGGAGAGTTGTAGGGGAGGAGTGGGGTGAGCACAGGGGAGGAGGTGTGGTTGAGAAATAGGAAGAGTATGTGTACTGGCTGGGATAAGTAAGTAGAGGAGGAGTGGTGACATACCTCTCAACTGTACAGATTTTTGCAGAATGTACAGATTTTTGCTTTATATTTTTGGTCTGTTTTGTTGCAAATTAGTAGCAAATCATTAAAGACTGAGGTTATAAGTTAATGACAGACATTTCTGTTTCAGACTTCATGTCTTTCAGAAAATTCATGCTAATGCAAAACCTATTATTCTATCAACTTTCCAAGTTTGTAAGAGCAATATTTAAAAATTGTCCCCATTTTGGGCCTTTGCCCCACATTTATTTATGGCTTTGCCCAGATTTCTTGCTCTAAGAGGTTGATAGGTATGTGTGGTGATGAGGTAGGTGGAGTATGTCAATTGATGGGGATGAACAGGAGGAAGAGGTGTGAAATGGGAGGGAAAAGTATTGTGTGTGTATAAATGTAGAGTGGGAGGGGATGGGTGAGATTTGAGGATAGGGTAGGGGAGCAGAGTGAAGCACGCATGTAGTGAGGGCTGAATGGAGCTGGCTGAGCCAGCCACTGCACAGATGTAATACTGTAAGGGCTGAATGGAGCTGGCTGAGCCAGCCACTGCACAGATGTAATACTGTAAGGGCTGAATGGAGCTGGCTGAGCCAGCCACTGCACAGATGTAATACTGTTAGGGCTGAATGGAGCTGGCTGAGCCAGCCACTGTACAGCTGTAATGCAGTAGGAAAGAGAAGAAAAACAATCAGTGAGTAGTGGAATTCAGTGAGCTAAATGGTAAGGAGCCAGGACAGGCTATAGCTGCAATTGTGGAAGTGGGGGAAAGTTAGAGACAGCATTCAGAGCAAGGAAGAGGTTAAGCTGGAAGAGTACAGGTAAAAGGGGGGAAAAGTAAGAGAAGGAAGATTTGAATCAGGGTAATGGATGAGCTGGAGGAACTGAGATAAAAAATGTAATGAGGATGCTGCACATATGGGCTTGTAAGGGCGGAGGGGGGTGAAGAAGGTTTAGATACCAATATGAGCAGTTAGAAGCTGCTTACAGAAACAAGTCTTATAAGCATGTATCAAAATCACTACTCAGAGTGGGAGAGAAGAATGTTTGAGTTAAGCAGTATCCACGTAGAGTTGAGGATGCTCACTGTTTTTTTTTTGGGGGGGGGGGTTCTGTTTAGGGACTGGTGAGGCCACAGCTGTAATCTTGCCATTGGCAGTGTGCATGCTTGAAGGATAATTACATGAATATGTAGTTTACAGCAAAATAACACAGGAAGGGTGCAGGAAGCTTAGTCAAGCATACTTATTGTCTATTTTTCAAAGTAGGGGCACTGGAGAGATGTAGCTGGGTGTTGCAGTCTTTCAAGCAGGAGGTGCATTTTTAGTTGTATAAATGGATTAGTCTGCCAGTGTTGAATAGTGGGCTGTAAGAAGAGAGATAAAAATAAGTGATGGATGATATAATAAAGTTACAGTTGGATATAACAAAGGGCGCTGACAGAGAAGACAGTAGGTTCATATGTTTGCATAAATAGCACAACAGGCTACAGGTACACAGTCGGTAATATCTGATTTGATTGCTTTGTCAACCAAGTTTCCACTTTGCCGGTCAGTATTGGGGATAGTTCACATGCTATTACCTTGTTTGGTAGTAAAATGAGGCCATCTGCAGTACAGATAAGCATTTAGAACCCACATTCAACAAACAGTTTAGTTATGCAAGGAAAATTTAATTGCATGTCATCATCATTTTTAATAAAAGCATTGCTATGTGAAAAATTATCATAGCATTTTGTAAGAGGAATCAACATCTATATGTGTAGATAGCAGATGTGTTGGACAACAGTATTAGTTACATAGGCAGTCACTATAAGACTGACACAACAAAGTCTGAGCAGTAATAACTGAATATGAACTAATTACCTAGGAAAACAAGCTATGGATCAGTGCCTGAATCATAAGCCCTACATGACATGTTGAGGTACAAATGGAAGAGTGCATGGTAAAATGGATGACATCACCACTGTTTATTAGCTGGATATTAATGCTAAAATGTGGCTGAAGTCCACAGTTACAAAGCACAGCTACACATCCTACTAGTACAACACTTAACCTCCTTAAACTTTAAACTGAGCAAACACTCCCTACCTGACCTTGGCATAAGTAATATCCCCCACTCCATCCCTTCTTCAAATCCCAAGGGTTAAGGGATACATGCCCAATCAACTTTACTGTGAGTCTCCCCATGGAAAAATATCCACCTGCAAAAATGTCATTCTGCCCTAAAACACAACAAAAAATATCAATAAACTAAAAAGATACTTAAAATACTTTGACTGATCTCCAGCATTTAATTACCACAATCCAAAGTCGCTATCAAAAAACTTAATTTCCATTCTCTTAAACCTTCAAAATGTATACTTCCCCATCATAACTAGTCTCCACAGCTATATATAAACACCTGAATAAACACAGGGACTGAAAGCATTACTCAAAAATAAATGACTCAGTCTCAGTGGACCAAACCCAAGCTTCCCTCTGGTCAAGAAAGATTTCAAATGTTCTCTAAGGAATTCAAAATGTCAGTTCAGTGACAAAGTGAGAGCTATCAGATCTCAATACACATAGTGTCTCTCACACATAAATCTGTTCTGGAAACAATTAAAGCTTGCCACTGGCTATTAACAAATAAAGCTCCTGATCACTAGTACATATTACAGCAAATAGTGATCTCACCACTTCAACTTATTTACCATGCATACTTCTTAACTCCTTATAAATCTATACATTTCTAATCCTGTTACACTTTGAATGCCCTATTGCTCACCTTATTTTGAAATAGTAAAAAAATGGCCTATGCAAAAGAAGCTGATTTATTGTTTCAAAAAGTTTAGTGTTTTTAATTTCCTTACGCGAGGAACTTAATCAGAACAGAAAACAGCTTAACTTCCTTTAGTTAATATCACATAAAAGTTCAAAGTTCATAACCACTATAAAGTGTTATTATAAAAGTATACATTTTTATAAGAAAATTCATCAGTTGCAAAAAATTTCATTAAAGCATTCAAATCATTGAATAGTCAAAAATGTTTAGAACAATATAGTAACAACCCATTGCAGTCAAGTTAAATAACATTAAACTTTTTAATGCTGGATCAAAAATTAATACAAGCTGAATTAATTACTAAACCTTGAAAATAATAATACATCAAATTATCAGACTCCATAGCATGTATCTAGTGGTTTATAGAAATAATGACCTATGTAAATCAAAAATAACTCCTTAATGTTGTAATCGATAAAAAAATAAATATAATTAAATAGTAATCAGATCTAAAGTCATATTAAGGCTACTATAAGAGATCATAAACTGTTCATAGAAATTTTGCTGTCTGTCCTTGGGGATTGGGAAGCATTCAGCCATATATGTCAACAAAGTTCTTTGCTTTCTAAATAGACTTCTCAAATACCACCCATTATATTGAAGGGAAGGGGTTCTTTATAAAATAAAACATATAAACTTCTTCTACCACCCACATTCAAAACTATGTTTAAATAAAGTGTTCTTGAGATATTTCATTTTAATTGCATGACAATGTTGATAAATCTTGACCTTAAGTGATTGTTCCATTTTGCCCACATAAAATGCAGGGTAAGCTGTGCATAGGGGAACATACACAACTCCTTTTGTGTTGCAACTGTAATTTCCATTCAAGACTATTACCTTGGGGTAGTTCATGATGGTAATATTAATATTGTCAAAAATCAATTTGCATTATGCAAATGCCTTGCATTTTGACATGCCTTTTTTTAGCCCCAGGATAGGGTAAGATCTCAACATTATAGGTCTCAAAATCCTTTTTTAAGTTTTTACCTCTTTTGTAAACTGTCCTAGGGGTTTCACCTATTGCATTAATTTAACCAAAAGACCCAAATGTATCTTTTCAGTTTCTGTTTAAAAATTTGATAATGTCAAGGGTTTTTCCAGGAAAGGTCAGGACCATTGCTTTTTCTAAATCAGTGTTGGACTTTGTAATTAACTGCATACTATCAAGGTACTTCATTATTAGTTTAAATTTCACCATTCTTCCCCTTACAACTTCATCAATGGATTCATAGATTCATAGATAAGTACTAGGCTAGCTTCTCTTGCAGGCCATTTTTAAACCTAGCCAATTTCCTTTCAAAAGTGAGAATCAAATCCCACACCTTGTGTCTGTGAGGCAAACAACTTAATCATTATACCAGCCTCTAACTAGCAAATAAACAGAGATCAGAATCAAACCCTGTACCTTGTGCCTGCAGGGCAAAGACCTTAAGCATTATACCAAGCCCATTCTGTATTCTTCACCAAAGTTTCAGGATATTTCTTTTCTAAAAAACAAAGAAAGAAATTATCTTTAATTCCAATTCTCTGATAAACATGTCTTCATAAGATAGAAGCCATGACAACCTCATCATCTGACCTTTTATCAGATTTTTCTTCTGCCAAATGGGGTGGTGACAATTGTGGTATAAAATACAATGGGACTATGCCACCTTTCTAAAAATGTTAGATTCAAATCTACCCTCATTAGGTTTATAAGAGTTTACTAGGCTAATGGCCCTAGGGCTTTTACAAGCTTGTGTTCCCTAATTTATCTTGGTTAGATGGTCGTTATGTGCATGGTGAGTCTATGATCAGCATCGACTACCCCTGTCCATAAGGGACATAGGTGACACCCCTGGGGTGAATTTTGCAGTGTGCCATCCAATTGTCTATGTTGCACCTGAATAGAGTCATTGAGGAGCTCTGCTTTATGTGAATTTGGAGTTTATTCCATTGCAGTGACAATTTGTGGGAGATATATCTGTCTCTCCAACATGTTCTTTTAATGTCACAATCCAGGCTGAGATCCCTGAAGTGAGTGACTCTTGTCCCGTTTGAATTGCGGATGTGCATCATTTCCATTAGGGAAGGGTCAGAGACTGCTCTGTAGGACAGGCACAAGTTGCCTCTCAGCAGCCTGTAGGATACAGAGCACAGTGACAGGGCTTTCAGTCTTTCCATGTAGGTCAACTTTTGGAGGCACTGAATTTTCTTGGTGGGAAACCACTGGGGCCTTTCCAGTTGCTGCATGTATCTGTTGAGATACATATAAAAGGGAGTGTTGTTCTCCATTAATGGTCTGATGAGGGTTGAGTTCAGAGTTATAACATCCTTTGTTTTGGATGCAATGCCGTTACTTATGAGATGTGCAACACAGAAGGTTTTCCTAACAACCATGGATACATGGTGATTAAAGTTTAGATTGCTATCAACCTGTATTCCCCAATCTCACACCACTGTGTATGAGCTTAGGGGTGCTGTCAATATTGCAATTTGCAGATATTTCCTCTTGCCAAAGGGAATAATGATGGACTTTTTGTGTTTAATTTAGTCCATGGCTTTGGCACCAACCATTTGTCTGTGTTAGGCCCTTTTCTAATATGTTAATATTGTTTCAGGACTCAGTAATTACACCCAGTTTGCAATCATCAGTGAACTTGGTAAGCCACATGCCATCTATTTTCACCTGGATTTCTGGAAAATAGACTCCAAACAATAGAGGGCCCAGCACAGATCCTTGTGGCACACCACTGGTAACTGGTCTATTGGTAGAGGTGGAATCAAAAAATTTGACAGTATGCATTCTGTTGGTGAGCCAGTTGGCTACCCATCTAGTGATGTATAGGTTAACCCCCGGCTGGGAGAGTTTCTCAATGATACCTGAGTGGAGGATTGTGTAAAAAGCCTTGGCTAACTCAAGATAGGTGGTATGAACTGTTTTGCCTTCATCCAGGGCTTTGGTGACATTCTTGAATCCACCATATTTTGTTATAGCAATGGAGCTTTTATTTGATTTCATCAGACTCTGTTTCTTTCAGCTCATCAGTTGTTCAGAACTCATTGTAAGCACTAAATAAGCTACAAATTACTACAGCAATCAACTGTCTTCAGTTGTCTAGAGGAAAACAGTTTTTAGTACATATCCTAAGCACCTATCCAGGCATGTTTATGGGTCAGATCCCGGTGTTTTATCCTGTCTACCTGATGAATTTGGGTATCTTGGGGCAATGCAGCAATTGCCTCATGTACACAGACAACCCTCTCCTTGTACCACCCAACACTACAACCTGTGAGATATGCACTTATATAGGCAAACTGGAAGCAAAGCTCTCTTCACCCAAGACTGGTCTAGACAGTCAAGAGGAGAGGGTAAACACTTGCCACACACTTGAAGGGACCTAAACCTTGTCACCACAATAAACAGAACATGCTGAAGGGACAGATTCCTGCTCCAGAGACTTCCCATACTCTGGAGCAGACTACCTATCTATGTCAAATGGAGTTCCTCATTAGCACTCTTCAAGAAAAATCTTGATGATTGGATGGGAAATAGGAAATTCACACCAGGGATCACTTCTGTGGCTCTGCTCGACAGGGGCACAGGAAAATAATTTGCTTGGGTGTCGAAAGCCAGGGTACCTTTTTGGCTAGGCTTATATAGGCCCTAGGGCCAATAGCCTAGTACCTACCTATGAACCAATGAACCAGGTTCAATAGGCATAATCTACCTTTTATAAAGCCAAAGTGGCCAAGAGTTTGAAGGTTACCTATGTCCTTGTTGATAAGGTTCATGATGATTCTTTCCATGCCCTTGCAGATAAGGTTGGTTAAGATTATGGGTCTGTAGTTCTCTGGGTAAGTTGATGGACCCCCTTTGTGCAAGGGGATTACTGTTGCTGTTCTCCACTCTTCTGGAACAAAGCCAGTGGTCAGGCTATGGGTAAAAAGAGTGCCATGTGGTTCCACTAGGTCTTGTTTTAGATTGCTTAGTTAGCAGCCTAGGATGTTCTCTGGTCCCAAAGAGGCTGTGTTTTTGGCATTGGAGAGTTTAAATATGACCTGCTCTTTTAATATTCTTTATCAATTTCATATCAAGGAAATAAATCTGGCTCCTTGATATCTCTCCTTTAAATTTCAAAAAATCAATGGTGACGTTAATATAATTAAAAAAACCTAAGAAAGTTTCTCATGATCACCTGTCCAAATAATAAAAATGTCCAAATATCTTAAATATAAGTGAATGAGAGATCAATAGGGTGAGCTGAACACATACTCTTTCTCACCAGCACAGTACAATGTTTGCCAATACAGTTGCTGCTGTAGCTCCCATAGCCACCCTTTTGTTCTGTTTATAATATTCCTTTGCAAAATAAATGCTCATGTTCATCAAAATCCTGTCCATTAGGGAGCTTAAAAACCTTATATCTGAGTCAGTCAGGTCACCATGACATGCTAATGCTTGGCAAAAAAACAGTCCATCCTTATGTCGTGAGGGATCACTGAAAATAAATCCTTAATATCCACATCCACTAATTAGGCATAGATTTTCTACTATACATTTTAAAATATGCCAAGAGTGTTTTAAAATAGAGTTTTGTCCATTAAAAAGAATGTTGGCTTAAAGTCCACACATTATGCAATAGGCTTAGTTTTAGAGCCTGCCACAACAACAGCAGGCATTAAAGGTGGGTCAGTTACTGATTTGGTATCCGAAAGATTAATGAAACTAAGTGGTTTAGATACCTGCAAGTAACTTAATATCTGGAATAAAGAGTTAAGGTGTTGTTATATCATCCAACAACAAATGAGTCCTCCTGTAGGCAATGTTCACTTCATTCAAAGAAACAGTCGAAAAAATCATAATTGAGAAAATCCAACATTTTTTGTAAATATATAAAACTATCTATAATAACAACATCTCCACCCTTATCAGGCTTCATGATACATATACTCAGATTGGAACACAATATATTCATTAAGTCTTTTTTCATATTTAGGTAAATTGCGATATATTTTGTTAGTGTTCAGATTTAATTGCCTAGCATCGTGTTCACAAAGTTTATCAAACAACTGGATGGGGGGACTAGTACTGGATTGAAAATACTCCTCTTCGATGATGTCACATAATTTTGTTTGTCCAAACCCTTGTTAAGAAAAAAAAAAAACTTTAAATTAAGTGTTCTAAAAAGAATTTTAACTCCAGAATTATGTTAACTAAAGGTGTCTTTCAGTCATTTGTACAGGGAAAAAAATTAAATCCTCTTGAACGAAGGTCACCAAACAAAGAAGAAATCTCAAGTGGCTGCTATTATAGAGCTTAAAACCACCAGATACAAACACAGTACCTTCATTGCCCACCTGGTTTATCGAACTTGACCCCTTCCTCTGTCTTTCCCTCTCTATTTGTCTGGTTACTCACTTGTATTATCTGAAAAACCTCCTGTTGTTCACTGTTTTGTTTCATTATTGTTGAACCATCTACAATTAAACATGGAGATATCCTGGGTAAAGCCCTTGAACCACTGTTGGTTTGACTAGTGTCATTAACAATTTCTGTGTTCTTCTTAACTTCATTTTTATTGTTGGAAGGTGCACCCCTGTTCCTTTTCAGGACTGGATATGTTGTTTTGTTCAGCCCAGTAATCAGTTTCATCATGAAGCAGCTTTTTGTTTCTTTTTTCTGTTTCATAAAGTCATAATGGTTATTCACTGTAACAAAAACCTTAAGGTAAGAATTCTCAGAGGAATTGAACAAAATATCCTAAATAATTTTGTTCTGAAGACTTTTAATGCCTTATTCATTCAAATTTCACCAATAACTTCTGGTTATCACAAATAAGTAGCCACAGCATGCCAATTTTTCAAATAATTGCAACAATTCTCCATGCAGTTCCCCATGCAATGTAGATCTTTATTTTAAACCATTAGGAAATTTAAATATTCTCAAACCCCTCAGAACTCTATTTGAGCTGATACAACTCTGAAAATATAAATTATCAAGTTGTAATGCACAATATTTCTTCATGTAATTCTCAAACCTAGAAATCTTGGCTCTCAACACTTCATCAATATGTGTTGGTGAAAAATAAACATTTGCATTAACTTGTAAATAAACAGACTGCTGTAACCATTTGCCCATTATAGTATTGGGATCACAGTTCTGTTTTGCATTCAGGCTCTTGGACCATTTAATGCAAACTAACTCCAGACTAGAAAGTGGTTACAATATTTTAAATAAAGACAATGAGAATGATTTAACAATCAATAATTCTGGTGGCAATTTCAAATTCCATGAGAGACCGATAACTTATATGGAGTTATATTTTTAGGTCTCCCACAGAAGACTGAAGGATCAAAACCTATTCTGTTTATTAGCCATCACTTGTCACAAACCCTGGGTGTACCCTCCAGCCATCAAATGTCCCCGTAGAATCTCTTCCTGTAATACTGCACCTAACAACCTGTGGCTCTCCATTATCAAATTCCTAGACTTTAATGACAGGGAATTAACTTTACAGAAGGCTTAGGAGATGGTCACTCATTTCACTATTGCAGGCCAGCAAGTAAATGTGTTCACTGATTACAGTTCCATGATCTACATAGCCAGCTTTAGGCGCCAGTGAACTTTGCAGTCACTGGGGGCATCTGGTCCTTGAGGGCCCCTAACCACAGCAGGTTATCTAAAAATGGTATTTTGTAACATGTCTGTGAAATCAATGAAAGCTAGTCCAACAATCTTCTGTACTTAATAAACCATCTGGGTAATAATAGCTCTGAAAGATATCTCTGGCTACAGGCACAGTGCTTTGTCAAGTAACAAGCTTCACAAATGCATTAAATATTTTATCACTGACATAGTGTCCCTGGTTTAGTTAAATCCTTCTGTTAAGCATTCTCTTACTAAAATTAACAACATAGCCAACTTTAAATCTGCAATGCCTGTGGCTGCAGGGAAGGACCCTTAATCGTCCTTGACTGTGCAGGGGTCCCACAAAAGCTGCTGCTGGTTGGGGAAAGTGAGGAGAAAAAATATATTATTTTTTTATTATGTTCTAACTGAACAGGGCTGATATATGACCCAGTTTAATAATGAACATGAGCTAGGTAAACACTAGAGAGATCAGCATCCCAGAGTGACTGATTTCAATGCATACCTTGAATCTTAGGACTGCTGATATTGCCAGTCTTCAGGTATGGTTTTCTCTTAAAGGGATTTTTATAAATACTGACATAAAATTGGATACAATAACTCTCAACTTCCTTGCTCAGAATTCTAGGCAAAGCCAAAAATAACAACAAAATAAAGGCTGAAATGCAGGAGCACATTTTAAATATTACTCTAATCCACTTAAAAAGTTAAGTTAATAGAATAAAGCATTTTGCATCAATATGTATTTTTGAACAACAAGTAGTAAACTCTGATTGGGTCTATATCAGTTCGTCGAATGGCTATTGAGTGAATACCCATTCGTCGAACACCTATTTATCAAAGCCAGTCTTCAGCGAACAGTGGATTTTCACTAGAGCAAACAAGCGGTTGTCCAACTGAATGACCACAAAAAACTCCATAAAATTTAAAACCTGCCAAGGTGGGGCGCTGTGCCTCCCACACTCCCCACTGTGGAGGGCTGTGCCCCAAACCCCCAAACTAAATATACCAACTCCAAGATTGCACTACAGTTGGAAAAAAGGCAAATTGCACATAGTGGCCAATCACAGGTTTACCCTAGTGAAAATCTACCATTCACTGAAGAGCGGCTTCAATAAATAGGTGTGCGAAGAATGGGTATTTGCTGAATAGCCATTCAATGAATTGATATAGACCCACTCTGATCTCTGGATTTATTGACTGTCTGTAATCCTGAATAATTTACCAGCAGATCAAACTTTTTAGTAGGGCCAGAGCAAAATTATGAGGTGAAGTCAGGGACGATCTGTGTAATCAGGGACAGTGACTGGAATGCATTAATTCTCATTGAGATAAATAAAAGTGACTTATTCCTGCTGCTGTTTGATGGCTGCTAAACAACAGCCACTGATCTGCTGTGGCTGTATCCGTGTTGCACAATGTATTGCTATTTGCTGAAGTCAGTGTAAAACTAGTATTGTTATGGTTAATGCTTGTTTGTATGTGTAAAAATATTGATGATTTTTATCTGTGGACACTCCCAATAATGCCAGGACACATACATTACTCTTCTGGATATCAAAAAATAAAAAAGCAATTGTATTGTAAAAAAAAGTAAAAAAGTAAATAATAATATATCCAGACACTTAGATTAGATCTTCTGTGGTGGCTGGTGGGTTTTACTTAAAACTGTAGAAATGGGATGATTTGAGATGGGTGATGGCTTGATGGCTTCACACCCATTCTAAAAAAAAAGTAAAAAAAAAATGTGTGTATAGAGATGATTGTGTAGATGGGATTCTGTGGTCATTACTTAATTTTCATCACAGTCAAACCTTAGCAATGTAAAGAGGAGGTCATTATAGCTTGTGTCTGGGCTGGGGACAGTGTGACCATTGTTTCTTTTACTTTTCTTAGACTTCAGAGGTGTACAAATAAGTTACCATAGCTTGCGTAGGGGCAATGCACTGTCTGGGAGTAACAAAGTGGAATACATTACTGTAATCATTATTTTTTCACATTCCTTACAATCACACATCAGACACTTACACAGGTTCTTGCCTTTGGGGGCTAGTTGTGAGGAGTAAGCAGGCATGCTATGTATATGTATGACAGCAATCACTTGAAATATATGACTGCTGCCATTTGAATCTCTGCTTTCATCCTAGTCTAACACCAGAGGATGCACAGGCAGTGACTGTCTATTTCGTGGTCTATATCACGTTATCGAACTTTTAAAAGTTTGAATGTTATATGGTCGACACCATATAATCAAACTTTTAAAAGTTTGAACATTTTAACCGAGATCTCTGTACAGTGCGAAATGGGAAGATTTCCCTTTCCTGCACTGTAGTGTGATCTCAGAGATGATATATTTAAAGAGCGGGACATGTGGGAGTGCAGCCACGCACGTGTGGGGTGCAGGAGGGCTTGGCCCCCCTGCTTACAACATTCAGGTAGATTTTTTTCTGTTTATTTTTTTTTTATTAGATTTTTGAACTTCTAAAAGTTCAATCATATGGTGTCGACGATATAATGTTTAAACTTTTAAAAGTTCGATCATCTAATATAGACCCTCTATTTTGGGGGATTAGGGAGGCAGGCAATATTCTCAGATAGGATCTTGTATCCTCACAAAAACTGGCTTGTTTATTGTGAACTAATATTTTGTGAACATTACATCTTGGGCACAACTTATATCTTTATTGAAAGAAAAAAAATAAAACTGGAACTGTTTTCTTTTCTTTTCTTACTCATGATTTTTCTTTAGGCCACCATTGGAATAAAAGGTTGAAAAGATGTGCTAAAAGGATTCCCAGAGCATCTATAACCCTATTGCTTCTGGAGGACCCAGCTTAATTGAGTTATTTTATAAATAGTTATTACTGTAGTGTTTTGGTCAGAAAAGTTGTATTGAAAGGATACAAGGAATAATAAAATCATATTGAAAGGATGCAAGGATTACAAAAGTTGAATGGCAGTACTAAATTTCATTCCTTAATCATAATTTCAGTTCAGCCCTTCATTGGATGAAAAGGTTGTCCACAAAAAAAAAACCTTTAAAATGTACTTTAGTGCATATAGAATGTATAGGTTCTTTAAAAAAAAAGCATTAAGAGTTAAGGCAAAATCTAAGAAAAGCAAGAAAAAAGTAATGTGCATGGTATGGGGAGCCCAAGATGGGGAGATCACTTGATCATGTTTGTGTATGCATGTGTGTGTGTGTGTGTGTGTGTGTGTGTGTGTGTGTGTGTGTGTGTGTGTGCACATGTACGCGTGTGTGTTGGGGGGGGCGGAGAGGAAACAGTAGCCAGTGCCTAAGGCACCATTTCACCTAAGTTCAACCATGTACATAGAGTTGTTGTAATGTATTTTTGTTGCAACTAAGTGTTAATAACTATTAATGTTCCTTTGTGAGTTGAGCCAACATAGTGTGGTACACAGACTTGTTGTAATGTAAGAGTTTTGTGGTTACAGGTCAGTCTGTGTATACTACTCCTAAAAGTTTGCAGCATGAACTATAATATTGTTTAATAGGGGTGGATGTGATAGCCCGATACTTAGTACTTGAAGTACCCAGGGGTCCCCCAACATGGCATTTGCTGGGGCCCCCAAAATGTTAACACCAGCCCTGATGCTCTACCACATAAGGAAAGCACTAGCCCCCATTAATGAGAATGCAGAAACTTGGGCTTTCAAGTATAGCTTAGATATCCAGCCAGCCTGTTTTTTGTTTTATTTTTATTTATTTTATTTATTTATTTATTTATTTATTTTATTTTATTTATTTTACATTTGTTGACCAGGAGAGTTCAACTGGATTACAAGTCCATTTTCAGTGGAGGCCCGGGGAGAAAAGCTCCAAGAAAAATTTTTTTTACAAAACATAGCTTTTAAGGACAGACTTTTGACATACAATTTCCATAGAAGAGACTTTGACATACATATTAACTAACAGATAGGATACATTCATTCTCTACAATATAATATTAAATTTTAGAAGATATTCCTAAGTTTAGGATTCCTGTGATAGATGAACTATTAGAGTAAAAGCAGAGAGATGTAGAATAAGGCTCTGAGAGAGCAGATGATGCTTGCTATAGTTGAGAAGGATAACACATTGATTCACTATATGACTTTGCCTAGTTTTAGTTGAGAAGGATAACAAATTGATTTACAATATGTCTTCTCCCGGTTTTAGTTGCTTATGGAAAGCTCAACATTGCTGGGGTAGTTTTCCCTAACTCCTAGAGAGATGGGATGAAAAGTAGATTGACAGTCCTAAGTGGGTACAGTACTATGATTGGTTGGCTTAGCAGAGTTACTTAAGTTAGGTGAATTGTTGTAATGAGACATTAGCCATGGGGATACATGAGCACTGTCGATTATTCAAAAGTGAGTTTTAACAAGTTTCTTGAACTGTGATGGGGATTTGTTGTCAGTTATGTGGGCAGGAAGGGAGTTCCAGGTTTTTGCTATACAGTGGCTGTAGACAGACTTACCAGCTTCATTGTTATATTTGGTTACTTTGAGGAGGTTTTGTGTGCTAGACCTCAAGGGCCTGGTGGTTGTATAGGGTTGCAAAAGATTTTGCTGGGCTGGGATGTTTTCAGAGTTATGTATTATTTTGTGGGCTAGTGATAATTGATTGAGTTGAAGTAGTAGTGGTAGTTCTAGCCACTTGAGTTTTTTAAGCATTCACAGTGATGTGTTCTGATGGGAGAGGTTGTAGTGAATTTGGCTATCTTATTATAACAACTATCAAGTTTGTTTAGGTCAGATTTGCAGAGATTTGTAAGCAGGGGGAGGCATAAAGTAGGGTAGATAGTAGGTGAGTCCTTGCTATTGTAGTTTTGGAGTGGTCAGTGAGGAATTTTTTATTGCGATACATTAGGCCAAGCTTTTTATGTACTTTTTTTATGGTTATAGAAATATGTAGGTCATATCTAAGGTGATTATCTATTTCAACCCCTAAGAGTTTGGTATGATTTGTGGGGGGTGATTGCGGTCTTGTTAAAGGAGGAGATGAAGAAAGAATCAGTGGGAGGCATGGCTCTGTGGGAGCTAAAGAGTACTAGCTTTATTTTACTTGGGTTCAGAATGAGCCTTTGGTTTGTAATTCAAATTTCTGCTAGGGAAAAGCATTCTTGTGTTAGGGAGTGAAAAATGTCAATTAACTTGGCTGCACATATTATGGTGGTATCATCTGCATATTGCACTATTGAAGCTTTAGGAATACTGTTTGGGAGCTGATTGGTGAAGAGGGTAAAAAGAAGTGGCCCCAGGATGGAGTCTTGGGGTACTCCTAGGGAGACTGGTAGGGAGGGGGAGAGATGGTTTTGCCACATAACAGCTTGTTTCCTTCCCTCTAGGTAGTTTTTGAACCAGGAGATGGCAGAGGTGGTAAGGTTTAGAGTTGCTAGTGAAAGAAGGAGTTTATTGTGGTTAACCATATTGAATGCTTTGGACGAGTCAAGGAAGGTGGCAGTTACAAGGAATCCGTTGTTTCTGTGAGCATTGACAATGTTGGCGAATTCTGTTAGTGTGGTGGTGGTGCTATGGAAGGGTCTAAAGCCATGTTGTTGTGTTGCTATTAGATTATTTTCTAGGAGATACTTCATTAGTTGCTTGTGTATTACCCTCTCAAAAATTTTAGATAAAGGGGGTAGTATGGCTATAGGGCAGTAGTTATTGAGTTCCAGGGAGGTTCCCCCTTTATGTAGAGGGATGATATGTGATATTTTCCATAGCTTATGTACTATACACTCGGAGATGGATCTGTTAATTAGGATGGAGACATGATATGATATGGCTTCTGGAACCAGGTGGAGGTATTCAGCAGGTAATTTATCTGTGGCTGGAGACATTGGTTTGAGCTTGCAGACTAGTTTTTCAATGCATTTGGTTGGTTCTGGGTGGAAGCTGAACTAGGGGCAATTGTTACTTGGGGGTGGGGGTGGGGGTGGATTTGCAGGGGTGGGGATGTTGTCAAGGGTCTGGATGGTTTCTGTAAAGTATTTATTAAATTGAGTGGGGATGTCTTTTTGGTTGTTATCTATGTTTGGGGTTGGGGTAGTTGTTTTACCTGTTTGTATAATAGAGATAATTGCTGCCCAGAATTTTTGTGGGTTGTTCCTGTGCTTATCCTGTAACTTTTGGTAGTAAGATGTTTTGTCTGTTTTGGTGAGTTTTTTTTGGCTTTGTTATGTAGTTCAATGTGTATTTGTTTGCTCAACTGGAATTTACTGTTGAGGTAGTTGGTCCAGGCCTTGTTTCTTTTTTTGAGAAGGGAATTTGTGTCTGGGGTTAACCAGGGGGGATATTTAGTTTTAATTCTTGTTGTTCTGGAGGGGGCATGATGGTTAAGGATGCTTAAGAAGGTAGTACTGAAATATAGTACAGCTTCATTGAGAGGTAGTTTTTTTAGGGGGGGTCCAGTTGCACATTTTTAGGTTGTTTATAAAGTTGGAGTGGTTAAAGTGTTTTTTATTTCTAATTAGGCATGTAGATATTTGAGTCAGTTGTGGTGATTTTAATGTGAGTAAGAATGTGGCTTGGTGGTAACTCAGGGTGTCTGGTAGACACCCTGCTAGGGATATCAGTGATGGGTGGGATATGAGTATCCAATCTAGAGTGGATTGGCATTTGGTTCTCTTGTCTGTTCTTGTGGGGGAAGTGATGAGTTGAGTTAGGCCATGTAGGTTAATATGGGAGAGTGGGTTATGACTGGAACAGTTATGCCAGTCAGTGTTAAGGTCTCCTAATACTATGCTTTCCTTGGGGGGGGGAGCTAGATATCCATTCTATGAGTTTTTCTGTAATGGGGATATTGTTGCCCGGAGGGATGTAGCATCCTATGATGATGTGTTTACTATCATTAAGTTTTAGTTTTGTTAGAGTGAGTTCAACTTTATCGAGGTCTGGGGTTGTTATGGCTACTTTCTTAAGGATGAGGTAAGATTTATACACTATAGCAACACCACCCCCTTTTTTTACCTATTCTATCACTACGAATTATATTGTAACCTGGTGGAGTGATTTCTTTGTTGTGGTTGCCTGGATTAAGCCAAGTCTCTGTTAGTATGACTATCTCAGGTTGATAAAAGGAGAGTAGTACATGAAGGTTGTGGACTTTGTTTAGTATACTTCTAACATTTAAATTTAAAATGAGGAGTGTGGATTTTTCTCAGTGGAGTAGGGTATCATTCAGGTTGAGGGTTGGGGCTCCTAGATTTTGTGGGCCTGGGTTTGGGTGCATATCACTGCAGCTAATGAGTTGGGTTCTGAGGTAAAAATAGAGTTTGAGTAGTTTGTTTAGGGTCTTAAAGTTCTTTATAGTTGTTTGGGACTGGTAGTGTGATGGCTGTAATCTGTGTGCATAGTGGTGAATTAAGAAGGTTTGGTAGTGATAAGGGACTAGTTGAGTAAAAGGGTGTGTTGTAATAATGTCAGTGGAAGTAGTTTTTCTTGGTATGTGGATAAAATTAAGTTGTTTCTGGTGGTTGGTGATAGAAGTTAGCAGTGGAGGGTGGATACACCTAGGAGCAATAGTAAGAGGTGCATGTATGTGGGTTTGGGTAGTTTGGCATGGTTTGGTTGGGTTTGGTCATGAGTGAGAGATCTGCTTGGGATCGGGTGGGTGTGGTGGTTGATGAGAGGTGTTTGTGATTGTAAGGTAGTTAGATGGAAGACTGTGCTTTACAGGATGTGGAATAGTGGAAGAGAAGGAAATGGGTAGAGGGGTGGGGCAGATTCAGTGATTGGTGGTTAGCATGACGGGAGTGGCTAAGTTCAGTTGAAATGTAGAAGTAGTGGGGGCAGGTGGTAATAGGGGGCAGGGAGGCGAGTGCAGCGGGCCTAACACTAACTCCAATTATATCCCTGGGCTTATTTGTTTCTTATCCCAATGCATCGTTTTTGGTTGTATTGTACTAGTTTAATTTCACACCAATGTAACTTTTTACTTGTATTTTACTGGTTTAGTTTTGTACCAAATTTATGGGCTATTTTTAAGCTATATATTGTCCCCTTGCAGAGATTAATTAAGAGCTGCAGGGTATAATTTATGGGCTATGTGCAGGGGAGCTGGATGAAATTACTGTCTGCAGGGTAGATTTGTAGGTTAAAGAGGTAAGATCTGTGGGGAAAATCTAGCTAGGTTACACAATATGGAGTGAGCCTAGAGGTGCCTTTAGACCCAGGGCAGCATGAAACAGTACAAAGGTAGAGTGTTAATGTACTGGTACATGTTATGATATTAAACTTATTCAAGTTGCAGGTTGGACTGCAAAGACCTGCAGCAGGTAGGTTTTTCAGGGTAACGTCCTTTCAGTCAGGAGTGTCTTATACTGGGGCAGTTTAAGGGGGACTACCTAGACAGAAAACATTTATTATGAGAAAGACCTTATCAGCACTAATAACTAGCCTGCAGTCAAGCAGGCATAACACTGTCACTTAAACAATGTAATATACGGCAGTACAAGAGCTCCGTACAGCTACGAAGCACAGTATATGCTTTTTTAGTTACATAAATGGTCAACAAACTGTTAAAATGTATCACTAGCTTTATAGACTACTCTTGCAATCAGACTATGATGCAGGTAATAATTGTTAAGGTTTTCTACAATGCTGTGTCCTTGTTTGATGTTAAACATTTAATCTAGATGCCGGACAACAGCTATCAAGTACATTTTCCTTGTAAAAGCAGTCCTTAGGATAACTGGTAGCTAGACAAGCTAAGAGCAACCATATGGTAAGCAGCTCTGTTAACAGATTTTATCACAACAAGTAATGAGTTACTATTCCAAGTTTAGGAGTCTTAGTATAGTATGCAGTACTGTTATCCATTTTCACTACCACAGCGTAATTCTTGACAAATAGCCTTTGCTATGTTTGCATTAGAAACACGTGCTATATGCACTTAAGTAAAGCAGTAGTAAGTGAGACATTAGCATGCACTACTCGATAAACAAACAGTTCCAGCCACAAAATGCAAGGAGAAAATTAACAATATATATGAAGGATAACATGCACTTAAGTAACACAGTAGTAGTAAGTGACACAATAGCATACAGTACACAGAAACACAAACAGTTGCAGCCACTATCACGATAACATAAGATGATAGTTTGGTAAATGTTTACACTGTCAAATATAGCAGTAAAAAAGGCTAATTAAAATAAAATTAAAGTGAGAAAATGCTATTAAAAGCAAACACTCAGCTCACCTTTCACTGTCCTCAGAAAGATGGTGTCTGCTTAGACACACTCCAAAAAAGTTATTTTGCATAAGTGCCCATCAAATCCATCACCCCCATCAATCAAGAAGCAGAATCATTCAATCAACAAGTCACCCAGCAAATCTCCAGTAAAAAAGCAAGGATTGGGTTTTAGGCTCCACAAACAGAAAATACAGACCCAAGGCTGCCCTAATCCTCCAGCTATTCCTGGATGAAATAATTTTGAGCCTTTAGATGCATCTGCAGCTATATGTGCACACAAGGAGGCAAAGAACACGTTCTTTATATCTCTAGAGATTCAAACTGAGGAGATTGCTGCACTTGAAGGCTTCTGGGTGGCTGTATCTGCAAATGATCAATCTACCACTGAGACTACCCCAAGTGTACCTTAAATAAAAGAAGTGCAGTATTTGCATTTTCCTTTGGTTTGGTACGCGAATGAATAATACAAAGTGACATCCATTGGTACACTGTGGCCAGTTCTCATGGACTTTTCATGTTATTCATGCAGTGTTATGTGGAACTGAATGGGGCTAAGCATTTGTGCTACACAATCAGTAGGTTTCTGTTACTCTACTACTCATATCCATTGGTACAGGACCAGCACAATTATTACTTAGACTTTCAACCTATTTTGTTACTTGGTTATTTCTGTGAATATCAGTTATTTATTTTTTTTTTCTTTTTATTGTTCTCTTCAATTATTGTCAAATTGCCAACAGTGCATATAGTTAACGCTAACATTTATGTGTATCAAACACTAAAATCCACCTACCAGCTGTTGTACACTCCTAGCACAGCAGAGTTCAAAGGAGTTAACTGAAATGCTAAAGGGATGTCCACAGCCTGAAGGACAAAAGCAGTCTTGGAATGGGTCTATATTATTTCAGCGAATGCTTAAAATAGTGAATGCTGTTTAATTAACCCAATAAAGTCTAAATCCCTAAATCCCGAACAGACGGAACAGCAATTTTGTTCGCAGGGAAAAAGTCACTGGGCCGTGTTCAGGACTTTGACATTTCCTCCACTGAAGTGTGATCCTGGAATTGGTATATTTAAGTGTGGGGGGGGGGGGGCAAAGCCCCCACTTAATTTTGTGTTTGAATTTTTTTTTTAAGGATCAACAATTGTTTTCTCTGGGAAAAAAAAAATTCTGTTCTGTGTGTTTGAGATTTAGGGATTCCGACTTTATTGAATTTCACTATTTTAAGCATTCACTGAAATAATATAGACCCACTTGGAACATCTCCATTGAATAAATGTATACTTCATTCTATTACAGGAAATAAAGTTCAAGCGAGAATTTAAGACAGTATTTTCAAAATGGCCAGGGTCCTTGCATGCTTCCTGCACTATTTTGGCTAAGCAAAGTGTGGCTATTGTTTTCAGCAGTAATCTGGGATGGGTGGCAATGAACTACTGACACAGCAGGCAAATGAATCATAGACCTTTTAAACACTTGCCAGAGCAAACTAATTTTGGCTAATTATTAAGATGCCAATGAAGTTAATGTAACTCCTTTAAGGAATATGCCCAGAGTAATCAAGTCATGCTAGACTGGAAGTTGCTCAGTCTTAGTTGGGGGGAACTTCAATGCTGTATTAGATCCTTAGATGGACTGCCTTCCCTTGGGGAGAAAAAGATTTAACAAAAATGCAGAAGAATTACAAAAGTTTAACCAGGACGTGAATCACATTGAAATCTTCAGAGTGCAACACCCTTTTGATAATAACTTCATCTATGTAAGCACAGAAGAAGTGGCAAGTGGGCTTGATATGCGGTTAACAAGTCATAAAGGGCTATATAGATACCCAGAGTCATCCATTCAATCTGTTGGCCTTTCAGAGCATGTCATAGTCTTCCTATTACACGTATCCATCTTAGCGCTTATAGGCTGTGTAGAAGTGACCCATTGTTGGGTTACAGATTTCTAGGCTGGATTGGTGCACAATGGTAATGAGTTAGAGTGGCACCAAGCTTGCGGTATCTTTAAGAAGCAATGCTCAGAATGTATTATGAGATATTTTTAGATAGGAGAACTGAGCAGGACTAAAGGTTGGTACTAAGCTATCCACCCTAGGGCCTATACAAGCCTAGCCATAACAATTTCCTGGCTATTTCTTCCCACACTATTTACTTCCTGGACCCCTGTCTAGGAGGGCAACTGATGTGATCCCCGGGGAGAATTTCCTTTCTCCCATCCAATCGTCAAGGTTCCTTTTGAAGAGGGCCAAAGAGGCGCTCTGCTTGACATGTATGGGCAGTCTATTCCAGAGTCTGGGGAGTCTCTGGGTCAGGAACCTATCCCTCCAGCATGTTTTGTTTATTGTGATGACAAGGTTTAGATCCCTGGAGTGTGTGGTTCTGAGGGATTGGGATTTCTTTAAATGTAGCATGTCCAACAGCTCTGGGATTGACATGGCCTTGTATGTTAAGCAGAGATCGCCTCTGAGTAGACGATATGCGACAGAGTATAGCTGGAGTTTTTTAAGGCAATCAGCAAAGGGCATCTGCTTTAGGCCTGTGATTCTTTTAATGAGGTATTTCTGCGGCCTTTCCGGTTGTTGCAGGTGTCTTGAGAGATGCATACCAAATGGGGCATTGTATTCTATAATGGGTCTAACGAGGGATGAGTACAGTGGGACAATTTCCTCCTTTTTCCACATCAAAATATCTTGGGAAAAACTCATTACTAGCAAATAATCTACTATAAAAAACTCAGGCAGGAGCAGTGATATGATGTACTCAGATCTAACTCACCTGAAAAGAAAATATAGACAACTTTTATATTTTAACACAGGTGATAAATGAGACAGATGGTGTTTATTTCATTATGCAAAAGGAATCACTTCTAATAAAATTACTGATCTTAAAATTTAAAAAGAAACTAAATGGGATCAGTTGAGCACTTACCAATGTGGAGGGTACTGGCACTGAGCTGATCAGAGATCCCAGGGACCCTAATCCTCAGTAAAAACTTAGAAAAAATAACTGAAAAAACTCAGACTTTTTGGGCTGAAATTGGGTTAGTTCTCCATTGTTTTGTATATGAGACCAGTTGTAGTAGTGCCTCAGGCTAAAATATTACCCCTATAGTGGAACTATAGTGGGATAACAAAAAACTAAATGGGATCAGTTGAGCACTTACCAATGTGGAGGGCACTGATGCCGAGCTGATCAGTCCCCGGAATCTCTGATCAGCTCGGCGCCAGTGCCCTCCACATTGGTAAGTGCTCAAATGATCACATTTAGTTTTTTGTTATCCTTCTATAGTTCCACTATAGGGGTAATATTTCAGCCTGCAGCACTACTACAACTGGGCTCATATGCAAAACAATGGATAACTAACCCAATTTCAGCCCAAAAAGTTAGAGTTTTTTCAGTTATTTTTTCTAAGCTTTTACCGAGGATTACGGTCCTCAGAATCTCTGATCAGCTTGGTGCCAGTGCCCTCCACATTGTAAGTGCTCAACTGATCCCATTTAGTTTTTTGTTATCCCTCTATAGTTCCACTGCAGAGGTAATATTTCAGCCTGTGGCACTACTACAACTGGGCTCATACGCAAAACAATGGAGAACTAAGCCAATTTCATCCCAGAAAGTCCGAGTTTTTTCAGTTATTTTTTTTATCTTAAAATTTAAGGAACAACAGCAGGAGTTAGCCTTTGCTGCAATAAAAGACCATCAAGCTAACATACTAATGAACCTAGAACTTATTATTATGTGTTTTGTTTAATAGTTTAGCCATTTAGCTCAGAACCTACATCAAAGGGTTAAGCCAGATGTCACTTTGTCCTTGCAGTGTTCACACTTAATTTATCTCTGCAATCTTGGTTTGAGGCCAAGAAAACCAGCATTAAGAGAATTTCCCTTCCCCTCACCAAATGGTTTGTGGATAATTGTGCCATCTGGGTGGCTAAACCTATTAACAACATCTGACCGATTTTGGAGGTCTTTCAAGATGCAGCTGATTTCAATGGATTGCTTATCACTGCAGTTTTATTTCCTTTGAATAACAAAATGTTTTTAACATTGGTCATATGAAGTAATGCCCTTTTAAAGCTAGTGAGAGAATATAATTATCTGGATATGAATATGTCCCTGCATACCAAGGACTTTGTAGAGCTCAATATCAACCATACTCTAAAGGAGATCAAGACTCAGCTTGAACACAAAAACCTTAAAATCCTTCTTTTCTTTAATAAGATTCAAGTAATTGAGATGTACACATTGCAAAAGATACATTTTGTCCTGCATCACCTGCCCCAAATAATCAATTCAAAACTCCTGCACTGCTGTAATTCTTACATTGGTACATTTCTGTGTCAAGGCAAATGCCCCAGGGTTTGTCAGAGTGTCCTAACATTCCCTAGGAAATGGGAAGTGTTTGACTTGCCCCACCATAGGGCACAATAAATATTGGTAAAATGGTGATACTTTGCCAGGGCAAGCCCTTTCCAAATATGGGTGTTAACTGAGGTGTTGTATGCTTAAGACACTGTCATTACCTCATATTACCCTTTGTACAAACTCTGCGACCCCAGGTGCTTTGAAAACTGGTTCTTAGCATACGGATGGATCAAATCTTTCCCCCTCTCCAGACTAATGTGTGCTCCCCACTTTGGCATAATGAACTCATTGATCAACAGGTTCTATGTTGGGCTGACTGGATTAAGAGTGGGATCCTGTATATCATAGACATATGTGCCACTGATCTCAAGTCCTTTCTTTCACTTACAGTCCTGAAAGAATGGTTTCCTCAAGTTTCTATACAATGCTGGAATTTTTTACAGATCAAAGTGGCTCTAAGACCCCATCAGCACTTGGTCACCTGCACAAATTCCCGGTCTATTGCCTTCTCTATACAGTCCTGCCCATGGCCCATTAGTAGACAATTCAACAATAATCCAGCAGCATGATTTGTGCTGATCATGTCACTCTTTAACTCTATACTTTGGGAACTAAAAACTAAATTGATCACCATTCTAAAGTAAGACATCCATGGCTCTGGTGACATGGGATGGAAACCTTACAGTCCGTAATTTCCCTGCCTTATTAAACTTCACAAACTTACTTCTATTACACCACTGGCAATTCTTACCAGTGCAACTCATCAAATCTGGATCAACTTCATTGCTCCAGTGTCAGAGGTGTAATTCCATAATGTAGATCATTTTCATTTACTGTGGGGATGTGATATGGTCCGCCAATTACGGAGCACAGTAGTTCAAGTTATCACACAAGTGGGCACATCTAATTTACCTGAACTACACAATACTGCTTTCTGACTGTTAGGTATTAACACCACCCCCACCCCCATTTCCACTCCCTACTATAGACCATTATTGGATAAGTAATGCTGTGCTCACTTTGGTAGAGGTAATTTCTCATCACTAAAAAATGCCAATAGACTGGACTACCAATATGGATAAAGTTGCCTCTAATATGAAATATTGGTCAAACTCACAGTTGGACATATAGTGGTATAATAATTCATGGTCATTGTTTTTATAATTAGTTAATAAAAGCTAATGTTTGGCCACCTGTTTATGTTTTGTTGATTCATGTTGATACTAAACTACTCTTTACACTGTATTCACGATCATCATTTTGTGCTCTTTTTTGCTTAGCGTTGATTGCATTCCTATTTAAAAGTCACATTGTATACTTCTGTAGCATGCTGTACCTCATAACAGTTTTTATGGTTGACATAAATAACACATTATTATGTTAAAAATAGTTGGTGTCCATATAAAATACGTTTTTAACTGCATTTGTGTATTTTCAAATCTCTTGGTCAGTTTATGAGACTTTTGGACCCTTATTGATGAGATGACATTGTGTATACTTGACACACAAATGTACCTCAAGTATTTTGGGTGTCCTTCCTCTTGTTTCCTTTGGGTACTATTAAAATATGTTAAAGTTGAGGTATTCTTGTATGTAAAGCTGGGTTTGTTACTCAATCCTTAAAACACATCATAGTTACCCTGGACAATTTTCCAGTTGAACTCAATAATATTGTCGATGTCATAACTATCAATAATGCTATCTAAAACACTGTCATTCAAATATTATCAGTGTTTTACTTTCTTCACTCTTGAAATTTGTGAAGAATCTGTTTATTCTATTTATAGTGCTTGCATTATACCCATTTTCTTTGAAAAATTCTATCAAAGTATTCATCTTCCCGAGAAATGTCTAATCATTGTATAGCAATCTGGGCGGCCTTATACTGTGTCCCCTAATCTTATCTCTTTCAAAAGCTCAGTGTGTGTAGTAGAGTCATGCAGATTGTAATTAACATTATTTTTCTTTCTTATGCTCATTGGGAATACATTTTCTGACATTTCTTTGAATTTCAAATTAAGTGCCCAAGAACTGTATTTATATACTTAACCACTGTGCTGTGACTTCAAGAAACTCACTCTCTCTCCCAATAAAGCAATCTGACACATTGCCTACCTTTTTAAAAGACATGGGCAACTGGCTGGGTATTAACAAATGAATTTCTGGTATGACAGGCCTGGCTTTCCTTGAAAAGGGGGATGGGCCTAAGGGTAGGTATTTTCAATGTGAGAAAGGCCTCTCATCTTGTTTGCCTTGTAACTCCTATGATACTATGATCCTATGTTATTTGTATGTGAGAAGAGCTCTTCAAACCAATCCGGGTTTCCTCACTTCAGAAAAAAAATGTCATCTGTAAAGTACTTACAGAACCCTCACATAGGCCTTTGATATGGTGAATCTTTTCCTTCTTCTTAGCAACTTGATTGAGATAAATATTAACCTTGTCTATTGTGTATGGTTCAAAGACTCCTTAACTTTCAGACTCTTTACAGTCAGAATAGGTTCTTCCCTCTATAATTAGGCACCTTTACTTAAGGGGTCACACAAGTTTCCTTGCCCTTCTACTGTTCTCAATCTTCATAACCAAACTCCTCCATGGCCTTTCTCTCCTTTCACTGATATTGCTTTTTGAAGTTTCAGTCATTTACAGATCACATCCTCCCCCTCGGTCATCTAACAATAACTTCAGCACGACCCCCACACAGCTGACCAGCTAAAATACTATAAACATATTTTTGACCAATAAAAGAACACTGTGATTTTTAGTGCACACCAAAAATTGGGTAAAGTTTCCTCAACTCTGTATATCAAAGTTGAGAATATCACCCCACCCAAAGTTTAATTTCCTTCCAAATATTGTGTCATCTGGCTAGACCTGACATTAAATTTCCAAGCCTGCTTAGAAAAAATCAGAAAGAAAGTCAACTCCTTACTTTTATAGACTATGAAAATCCCATTCTAATTATTGAAAACAGATAGAACATGTTTAGTTAAGTGAGTCCTTTTGCTCATCTTGAGTATAGACTTTTCATAATAGCATCTGCCGCACCCAAAAACTTGCCAACACGTCAAAGAACTGCCATTAAAATGCGACATTGATAACTCTGCTTCTCAATTCCACCACGGCATTTCTCTCTGAATATGCCAATTGGATATAGTACTGTTTACTTGTCTTCCACAGTACTCAAATTGTTGAAAAATCCTGCAGCAATGCTCACTTCTAAAACCTCTCTCCTACTCTCTATGACTCCTACGACTCAACAACCCTTATAAATCATTTCACTCATCAACCCATTCATAAATCCTACCTCACCATTTAATACGCATCTCCTCATATGCAAAACATAGGTCATATTTAAAATAATACATAAAAAAGTCCAACTATTCGTAGTTAGGTCACTTAACATAAAACATTCTGTCCACTCTGATTCTACCTTCAACAGCTAGTTCTAACTCTGTTCATATTCTCATCTATTCAGCATTGAATGGAATACACAAAACACATAGCTTTCACACAAATCACTCAACTCTTATGTATTTATTTATTTTATTTACTATTTTGTAACCAGGTTAAGTAAACTGTTCTAAAGATATTTTTTAGCCAAGACCTGCACTCCGAGGCAGTGCAAGGAAACATAACCTATACACTTTAAATATGATAGATTGTTGGGATTACAGAGTTGTAAGACTTTAGACAGTTCGCATATAATTATACACTTTTATAAATTAAAATCTACAGTTTTTATGCATTTCTAATGGAGCAACATAGGTTGCAAAACAGTCTGGCTACACAAAATTGTTTATTAAAAGTGTAACTTTGAATTTCCTTGAAAATAAAAATTCAAGAGGATGTGAATTAAAAATACAGATTGCAAATATTGGCTTGGAAATCTAGAAGAGAACATAGGAGTAAGAAATAAACGGCAAAGGAAAACAGTTCAGAGACTATAAGCATATTTTAGAATGTTAAGCCTTTTAAAGAGTGTAAACATTATTCCTAAAGCATTTACAAACACCTTCATTGAGGTGGTACTCAGAAAGGGATTTCTTAAAAGTAAGAGTATCCTGCTGCCAACTTTCAGTTGGTAGCTTATTCCAGAGAGCAGGGCCTGGTCATGAGATGGTTTGTTCATCAATGACTGTTTCAAATGGGTTGTAATTGAGTTATTTTAGGTTGTTCTCTGAATTCCTTAAGCAGTAGAACTGTTCTCTACCTAGTAGGTTTCTTTTCAGAGGTGACTAGAAGCTCTCATTTAGAATTTTATAAAGTAAGGTATATAGAAGATAAGTGGACCTGTCAGTTATTAGTAGTCAATTTAGGTAAGTTAGAAGGTTGTAGTGGCATATACGTGTGTTAACAAGTAGGACAGATCTGGTAATTTTGGTCTCAGTGACTTGAAGTGCTTGAGTTTTGTAAGCAGAGTGGAAAAAGTGTACAGGCAGACATTATCTTAATTTAGAGAGAAGAACATTTTTGGCAAGTGCTTGGCAGGCAGTGGGAACTAGTTGATATAATATGCTATAGCAGAGGTTTAGTAATGATATTATCAATGTAAGCTCTAAAGTTTCATGTAGAACCAAGTGTTAGGCCTAAGTATCCATAATCAGTTACAAAATTAATAATATGTTATTTATGAATTTATTTTACATTTGTTTACCGTGAAAATTCAGCAGAGGCCCAAAGAGAAAAGCTCCACAATTATTACACATTACATTCGGACATGAAGTAAAAACAGATACATTTGCACATTATTAAAAAACAGAAAAACAAAAGTAACAAGTTTTACACAATTACATCATGAACTATCAATGGCAAAAATTTATAGTGAGTTGATTTGTAATATGGTAGAGTCAGAAAACTATGCGACACTTGAAGATATAGAATCTGCTTTCTAGTTTGTTTTAGGTGCATTCCTGAGATTGTAGTTATAATAACTGTAGGTGGAATAATTATAGATTTTTAAATAGGGGGGGGGTATTGACTTAGCCTGGGCTGTCACAGTTACAGAACCACATTTCTGCCAGATGTGTCTTTAATGAACTTTTAAAGTGTACTAAGGAGTTGTTAGATGTTATGTTGATGGGTAAAGAATTCCATGTTTTGGCAGTTGAGTAAGAGAGGAGGGGAAGTTCCTGCAGTGTTGTTTACTTTGGTTACTTTGAGAAGGGGTTTATTATTGGATCATAGCAGCCTGTTGCTAGTATAGGGTTAAAGCAGATTTTAAAGTGATGGAGTGTTATCTGGTAGATATATAATTTTATGGGCTAGTGTAAGCTGGTCAAAAAGGATAAGCTGTGAGAATTCCAGCCAGTTAAGTTGTTTTAGTGCTTGACAGTGGTGACTTCTGTAGGGGCTATCAGTGGCAAATGTAACAGTTTTGTTGTAGCATGACTCTAGTTTTGTTGTCTGTTTTTCTAAGATTTATAAGGATTAGAGAGGCATAGAGGAGGGCTGAGACAAGGTGCATACGAGCTAACGTAACCTTACTGTCTTCTGTGAGAAAAAGTTTGTTTCTATAGAGAATGGCCAGTTGTTTGTGAACTTTCTTTAGTCAAGGAGATATGGATATCAAATTTCATGTTGCGATCAATATGGACTCCAAATAGTTTGGTGTGTGTGACTGGGGAGATAGAAGTGTTATTGCAGGATGTGATGTTAAATGAGGGGTTGTCTGCTGTATGTCTAGATGGGGGAAGATCATGAGTTGTGCTTTCTTTGGGTTCAGAATCAGTTGTAAGTCTGTTAGCCATCTCTCAACTGATAGGAAGGAGTCTTGGGTTAAAGATTGCAGTTCTTGTAATGAAGGGGGTGCACAGAGTAATGTGGAACTATCTGCGTATTGGATGATTGAGGCTTGTTGTGTAGAAGTATGAAGATTATTTGTGAAGATGGAGAATAGTAGGGGGCCAAGAATGGAGCCTTGTGGAACTCGACACTGGGAGAAGGGAGGAGAGTTCTTTCTGTGATTGAACCATCTTCTGGTGACCCATTACGTAGTTTTGGAGCCAACCTAGGGTGTTGTTACTAAAATTTAGTTATGAAAGAGCAGTAATAAGTCTGTTATGAAAGTATAGCAATAGGATGATAGTTAGTCATTTCCTTAGAGTTACCACCTTTATGGAGTGGTATAATGTGGAAGGTTTTAATTTTTTCAGCAGTTTCTTAATGGTATTCACAGATACTGGTTTGGAAGTTAAAGGCAGTATCACTGTTAGTGGCAGTGACTGATAAGGTAGAGGTTGAGGAGGAGTGGGAACTGGATAGTGCTAGGATGGAGTCTGTGAAGAGTTTCTTGAATTGGGTTGCTATGTCATTAATACTATTTGTAGTGGTTAGGGATGGGGTAGTAGTGTTACAAGGAAGGAGAATGTTATTGATGGCAGTCCATAACTTTTAAGGGTTATTTTTGCATTTTGTTTGTATATTATGAAAGTAGTTTATTTTATCTTGTTTCACCATTTTTTTTAGATTTGTTTCTTAGTTCTAGGTATGATATTTTTGTTAGCTGGGATCTAGTTTTTTGCCATTGGGCCCAAGCTTTGTCTCTAATTTTAAGACAGGGTCTATTCTTTTTTTGTCAGCCAACGAGTATAGGCAGATTTTATTCTGATGGTTCTGGGGGGTGTGCAGGAGTCTTAGGATGTTTGGAAAGGTTGAATTAAAGTATTTAACAGCATCATCGAGGCTAAGTAGTTTGAGAGGCTTCCAATTATATTTTTCTAGAGTTGACATAAAATTAGTGGTATCAAAGTTTCTTTTATCTCTAATTAGTTTCTATGTTGTAGTTTTGGCAAGGGTTGTGCATTGTCTGATTAGGAAAGTTGATAGGTGGTCGCTCACACTGCCTGGAAGGTAGTCAGAGTGATAGTTTTGGGCTGGTCTATTTATCAGTATCCAGTCAAGGACTGACTGTTGGTTGATTTATCAGTTCTTGTGGGTGTTTTAATGGTTTGAAAAAACCCGTGGAGGTTGATGTAATTTGTGGGATTCCCTGAATTACATTTGCCAGTCTATGTTAAAGTCTCCCATAATAATGGTTTCTTTAGGTAATTTCTCAGAGGCCCATTTAAGTAAGTTTTCAAGATTAGCTGTATTTGTACCAGGTGGTATGTAGCAATTGATAATATTAATGACTTTATTGGAATTAAGCTTGAGTCTGTAGAGAATAATTCCAGTATTGCTTAAGTCAGGGAAGGGGATTTCTAACATTTTGATTGTAAGGTGATTTTTATATACTATTGCTACACCACCACCCTTTTTGGATTTGCAGTCATTACATACTATATTATACCCTGGGAGAAGGATTTCGTTATTACTGGTGTTAGGTTATAGCTATGTTTCAGTTAGTGGGACTATTTCTGGAGTGTATAATGACAGAGTGGTGTGAAAATCATGTATTTTATTTAGGATGCTTTGAATACTAATGTGGAGTAATATTATATCAGTGTTTTTCTATGGAATGGTAGTACAGTCTTGGGCTGCTTTGGATAGGTATGGTGTTGTTGGAGAGGGATGGTGCAGGGTTGGGGTGCAGATCTCTGCTGAGCGACAGCTTAAATATTATCTGTGCCAGGGTTTTTACGAATTTGATAAAGTACTTGTCACATTTTGAGGATAGTTTAGTGGATTGATTTGGGCCTTGATATGTGATATGGCATGATGTCAGGTAGGTGTAGGAAAGCTAAAGGGGTGGATGAAAAATGTATTTGATGTTTCTCTCTTGGTGGGAAAAGGTAGAGGTGGTGTGTGGGGAGATTGGGTCAATGAGTTATACATGGTATATGGTGATGTGAGCTAGTGTTAATAGGGTTGTTGGTAAAGTAATTTGCAAAAATGAACATGATGATAAGAAATTAGTGTATGGAAGCAGGAGGAGATGGCTAACATTTGTTTCGAATGACTCAGTGTTTAGGGTATTAAGTAGTAGGTACTAAAGTGGAGTATTGAATTTTGGATACTTAAGGGAATATGCTATCTGTGGATTAAATATATGTATTATATGGTTTGTACCTGTATAGATGTGGATGTATGCTAGCTGAACATGACACAAAAGAAGGGGAATAGAGGTGAGCAGACTGTAATGGTTAAATTACAGAAAGGTGGGGTTAGTTATATCTGCAAGATCCTTAGGAGGGATATGGGTGGGGCTTGTTATGTGTCCTGTGGTGAGAGGGGAGTGATTAGAATGTATAACTCTAGCGTAAGTGAGGGTGGGTGCAAATGGGTGCAGGGTAGGGGAGCAGAGTGAGCCTGAGAGTAGCGAGGGCGAACGGAGCGTGTTGAGCCTGAGAAGCCATATGCAAGTGACAAAGAAAAACAATCAGTGAAACCCCTCTCAGGACTGAAATAGCTGAGCTGTAGTGGGAATTCAGATCTTACATAGAAGATAAGAATGTTAGTATATAATGCAGGTAATTCCTGTGTTGGCCTTAAATGTCGAGAGAAAAGCAAATGTTGTGAGAAGAAAGAACAAAGTATCATTGTGAGAAGAAAGAACAAAGTATCATAAGTAAAGATACAATATGCATCAGCTAGCCCTGCCAACTTGATATACTGTTTAGGAAAAGTTTAAATATAGCAGCAGTTAGACTGTGGCTAGTTTTAATTTAGGACTGCACTTTTTGTAGAAGAGAACTGGGGAAAGGGGAAGAGTTGCGCTGACCTAGAGGAGTGTGCACTCTTATTAGCTAGTAGAATATAGCAGTGTTTAGATCACTGTTACTTGAAATATTTTACATACATTTCACTGTTAGGGTAAGTTGGTTGCCGTTTTTGTTAGTTCAGGGATCTGTTCTATGTGGTGCCGCTGACATTGCAGGGGACAATTGAGCTGTAATGTGTAGAAATAGAAGAACCGTGAAGTAAAAGTTGAAGGCAATAAGTAAGCGCAACAGGAGCAATTTAAAACAAGAGCAAGCAGCCTCTGTAGTCTATAAAGTAACTATTAAGCAACAACTATATACAGATAAGCAATAGCAGTTGTGATTAGCTCTGCCCTGTTTAACACATTGTAATGAGATGAAATGAAAACAATTTAGTTAGAGCCTGACCGCCATTTAACATTCATGCAGCAATTACAATGTAGAGCAACACATGGGTAGGCAGTCTTTAACAGTAGTATATTAATTAGCTTAGACAGTTACAGCCAAGCCTCAATAAACTGAGGGTGTTATAACAGATGGTATATATTCTTAATCAGTTATTACAAAGTGACGGCTCAGAAGTACAACAGCTAAGGAGCATGCTAATTACCAGTTTCAAGTGCTAGTCATGCTTGTCATCTCAGAAATATCAGTTATAGAACTAAACTCTAAGTAAATTGCACAAACAAATGACTTGCTATATAGTACAGTAAGTTCTGCTGTGCTGCTAAGGATATAGATAACCACACTCCTTCAAGTCTGTTTTTTCGGTTGTTTATAATAAACATTTTTGATTTTATTTTACGCTGTCGCACAAGGTTTGTTTTTCGGCTTTTAGCCTTAGCACAAACTCCTTCAAGTCATAAAACAATGACCTGCAAACTTTCTGTATAAGGTGCAGAGCTATAAACACTATGTTACAGATGTTTGGTATTGGTATAACGCCACAAGAAGATGTTAGACGTCAGTTCTTATACATCATTTCTAAACACAATGCTATACAAAAAATTATAGTTTTGATTTCAGCAGAGTTTACTTACATAAGACCCCACTTCAGGTTGGACGCTAGGAAATCAGATAAACAGAATCAAAGATGGTGCCTAGGTGTTATTATTAGAGGTATTAAGGGCAGGATGTTAAGCAGCTCTTTGAGAGGAGGAAAAGAATCATTACAGGCTTTTTTGTGATTAATTTAGAGTTTACTTCGTTCCAACCACTGACAGAGATTAGAGAAGGATTGCTATAGTTGAGTTGCAGGATTGTTGGACATCTGTGTGCCTGGAGTATTAAAATGCCATCTGCACAGAGTGTAAGGTTAAATTCAGGGAAGTCATCAGTAATATCATTAATGAATAAAGAAAATTTGCCTAGACAACATTGGGGAGACATCTGTTTTTAGTGTTTCCTAGTGGACAATTGGTTATCAGAGCAAACTTGCTGTCAAGATAACTGTGAAACCAGGCATTGACATTTTCTCACAATTTTTTTTTTTTTGTAACTTAACAAGCATAATTTTGTGGTCAACAGTTCAAAGGTACAGGTCATGTCCACAAAAATACCATCTGCAAGGAGGCCACCATTTAGGTTACTATAGATGATGCCAGATGCTGAGAGTATAAAGGTGGTTATGCTAAAACCATTTCTGATGTTATGTTGTAGAAGCCCTACCTATTAACGTGTTTAAGCAGCTGCTTATAAAGAACTGTTTCAAAAACTTTTGCAAGAGAGCAAAGTGTGGAGATAGGTTGATAGTCTTTATGAGTTTTGTGCAGAGTTGCCTTAGGAAGATGTATAACAATTGCATGTTTCAGAGCTGGTGGAACAATGCCTGTGGTAAGTTTACACTAGAGGATTGGCTATTTTGTCTGCTGCTTTCTGAAGGAGGTTAGGGTGGAGTGCACTGAAGGTAGAAATGGAGAGTTTTAAGTTCTTTAATAATCTTTTAGTTTCCTTCTCAGACACAGCTTGGATGTACAAGGTGTCTGCATATTCTGCAAGAATGCACATTTCAGATGGAGGATTACTTTGCATACTTTCTTGGTTAGAGGTAATGTTACAAAAAGTACTATTGATGGTTTTGATGGTTTTAATAGAAAATATAATAAAGTTTATATAATCCTGTGATGGATTTCTGTTATAGTTATTAGTGACATTACTAGTGAGAGATGAAGATTTAGCAAAACCTAGTTAAGTGTTTTATTTCTTTCCAAAAGTTTTTTGGATTATTGGTAGCAGGCATTTGCCTATTTCTTTGATAAATATCATTGACTGAGTTTGTAGGTATTCTTTTTTGTTTTTTTAAGGAGTTCTCCATAGCCAAAAGAGTATCACTGAAGTAGAACATGATACTTTCAATGTCATCAGTTTGGTTAAGTGTAGACAAATTAATAAAATTCACATGAGCATATATATAGCCAATTTAGGTCAAGGGACAGGTTGTTCAGTCACTATTTGCAGTATAGTTTTTATAGTTCTGAAGCACCAATAGGTCAGTTAGTAAATTTTCCAGAATTTTAGCGTTGAATCGTTGATGTGCTAAGTTGGTAAAAAAAGATCAAGAGTAAAATGCATTCCTATTTTGAAGTTGGGCCTGATTATCTGCTTTATAAGCTGTTGCAGGTTAAGGTATTGCAGCATGTTATTCAGCTGTTTGGCTTCATGGCCATTGGCATTCAACTTAAAGTCCCATATAATAGCTGTGTGCCTGCTAGGACCATGTGGGAACATTTGCAAGACTGTATGTTGAATAGGAGAAAATGAGGAAAGTGGGCAAATATCAACAGAGGCAAAGCTGAATATGGTTCCCTATGCATATGTTTGCTAGCACCCAGCTGGAAGCTTTGTCACTGACATGGTTAATTTCTGAAGAGCCACTGATTTGCAGGGAGATATGTTGCTTGATTAGAAGCATGTCTCCACCACCAGTTCTTGGACCCGGCCTAAAGTCATACAAGATTCTATAGTTGTCTTGGATGTAAGTTGAAGGACAAAAGAAGACTTTAAGCCAGGTCTCAGTAAGAGCCAGTAAATGCGGGTCTTCCATTGTGTGACATGCTTCAAAAGTGGCTTGTTGTTTATACTCCAGGTATTAAATCATACAATCTGTAAAAAGCTATGACGTTTTCTGACAGTATTGTAGAGATTGGATATTTTAAGGTATATTGGATGATATAAGATATTGTAGTGTTTACTGATTATTGAAAAGGGCTGGGATTGTTTTGGATGTCTCATTTGTAAATACTATGCACATACTGTCTAATGCTATACTCTCTCTTTGCTAGTAGATGTTGTAGCCACTTTATAGTTCTGTCTTTCTGTTTTTAATTATGCTTATCTGCAATTTCTACTAATTTCTTAAGTCACAAATTATTTCTTCTTATTGTACTTGTCTTCTTTTATGCTATGCACAAATCTGTATTGCTTAATTTTGCTGTGATTTCATTCATACGGGCTGTGCCCAAAATAGATCCATTGGGATCAGTACACTACTCATTAAACAAACTTAATAAATAAATAAAAATTAGTACACCTTCAGCTCACAAGGAGAGTCATATTTATGGTTTCTTTACCATTCATTCAACATCAGCTTTGTAAAGGGTACAGTTATAACCCGTCTCATACCTGCTCCAGTTATCCCCTTTCCTCTCAATATTTACCCTCAGTATTACAGAAAAGACAAAAAATAATAAATTAAACAGTTGCAAAGTTGGATCATGTTTTAATGCTGTAAATATAAACCTTGAACTTTCCAAAATAATTCACAGCTTTAGGAGAGATGGAGCAAATGCTTGAGAACTAATTGGGGCATACCTCCAAAATCTAGACAATATGCAGGTATATTACTCCCTTGTAAGTAGGCACATACACTCAAATATATAAATACTTCCACAAGTGTGCATGTGTGTGCGTGTGTGTGTGTGTGTGTGTGTGTGTGTGTGTGTGTGTGTGTGTGTGTGTGGTGTGTGCACGCATGCATGTGTGTGTATTTGTGTCTTTGTGGCTCTGTGTTTTATTGGTTAGTTTTAACTGCAGCATCTGTTTTAATTCTAGTTCTATTTTCTCCTTAAGGTCAGAAAAACACAGTATGTTATTAAAGGAAAGACCAGATGAAATTAAATGACACTTTTGTTTCTAATGGTCATTTAAGAATCTGATTATGCATTACAAAAGAAGGCCTGAATTCTGGCATTGCCCATTTTCTCTGCCTATCTTCCTACATAGTCTAAGCATTTCATAGCCTGATGACTGATGAATCTGCCTCATGACAACTTTAGTGATTTTGAAGTGTATTTGTTGTCAGTTATAAAATCTTTTATTCCAGACATTTCCATTTTAATTTTTAAACCAATTCAGCAGATACAGAATTCGCAGGGTAGCATATATCTATATTTTTATATCTATATGTCTATCTATATATTTATTAAATATGGGGCTGGTTGCATATATATATATAAGTATGCTTGCACAAACACACACACACACACACACACACACACACACACACACACACACACACACACACACACACACACACACACACACACACACACACACACACACACACACACACACACACACACACACACACACACACGCACACACTCATGAGTGTGCATGCTCATGTGTGATCGCAGGAAGAAGTCGACAAAGCTTGACGATTTTTATTGTTTTCCATAGATATTCCTTATGATATTGTGGTCTGTACTGGCTGAAAAACTTCAACCATGTGACTGCTTTCTCTGATCAATAACCTACAATGAATAGAGGACAAATTTTGCTTCAGTTCTCCAGCTGCCTAAAAAGTGACCTTTCTGAAAAGCCCAGACAGCTCCCTGCCCTTTGTTTTGTAAATGTCTGTAATGCATAAGCATTGCAGTCATCCATAACAGAACTACACTCAATGAATGCGCAGAGTAATAAAAGATATCCAGATGAAAATCTGACAAATCAGATAGTTGCATTAGTTATTCATATCAAAGTCATTCTCTTTCAATTCCCCTGAGGTATCAGGCAGTTTCATTATATTCCTGGAAAAATCAAGCGCAATTCTGTTTTTTTCATCTTATTTCTGTTACATGTGGTTGAATATTACAGTTAGTGAGGAATCAGGCTGTTATGTCAGCTTTGTCATATTCCGTGAAAGATCATAGACATTCTCTCTCTTGCAGATTGTCTCATTGTTGTTAATCATAGTTGAATATTGCAGTTAGTACACGTTAAAAGTAGTATTACTGAGCCAATAATTTCTAATATTGGTGTGTGCATATTTATAGATGGAAGGATTATGGAATACTCCAATGATCCAATGATAGCAGAAAAAATGCCTGAAGCAGAGATTCTGAAAAGGAATTAGTGTATGTTACCTATACAGTGATTACTACTCAGTTGATAAAATTAAAACAAAACATATTGAAAAGACAAAAAAGCATACATCTTTCAGCTTTCTTGCGCCTTAAGCTGCACATGGTTTCTGGCTGTGAAAGACTAAGAATGGAATATATTACATCAGAGCTATCCTGCATCTCATCTTTATATTTAGAGTGAATCTTGAGGGTACTATATATTAATAATAATAGTAATAACCATTTGTTAGCTAAATAGGCCTACTGGTCATGCAGTTACTTTTCAGAGGTGACCTAGGAGCAGTGTTTGGTGAAGTAACTTGCTGAAGGTCACGTAGTAGGCAGGCGGAGGGTGAGGGAATGAAACCTTGTCCTTAGAGACTATAGCTCACAACAGTGGCCCTCTGCACCACCTGCCAGACTACACAAGGCAATCTTCTCCTGTCTGACTACAGACTAGATTGAAATAGATATATGGGTAAAGAGTAGGCCAGTAGTCTTGCACTGATGTTTAATATGATTAGCTACTGACAGTGGCTGTAACCAAAATATCACAATGCCGCTCTTTTCACTGGCATCATTTGGTGCAGACATTGACATGGAATCTGTTTTTCTGTAATGAGGGACTGCTCATTTCTGGTTTCACTGATCTGTCCTGGGGAAAACAACTTCCAATGTTCTGTATGCCTGTCTAGTTATTAATATTACATATTTTTAAAAGAAGGAAGGATGATAAGGCATGTGTCTGCCTTGCTGAGGACAGGGATTCAATACTCCTTTTAGCAAAGATTTTCAGATATGAAAACTAGGATTATGTTTTCTGTTAGAGGTATCCTCTTTAAAGAAGTCATTATTATATTATATTTTATATTAACTTATGGGTATAGATGCTGTTTATTCAGAAACGTATTCAGGTAAATGTGCTATATAAGTTTATCTCAAACAGACTGGGACTGAAAGACCTGAACATAGAGCTCATACATATCTTTTACCTAAATCCATCAATGGCCTTAGCCCATCATGGGAATTATACTCCAAGCTACTGTAAGCATGCAGTATAATGAACCACTGAAACTCTTTTAATCATAACTCAGGACAAAGTCATTGTGGGAAATTGAAATATTTTCACAAATATTTTTTATAAGAACAAAAAAATGCATTCTCACAAAAAAATAAAATACTGTAGGTCATGTGCTTTATTAAATACTGCATTCCCTTAATATAAGGGAAATAAATATTCTGGGAAGAAATAGCCAGGGAATTGTTATGGCTAGGCTTGTATAGGCCCTAGGGCTGATAGTGTAGCACCAACCTATGAACCTATGAACCTATGAACAAAACAGAGTGGGTGGAGGAGTTGTGCCCCCTTAATATGATACTGTTTATAGATAACAGATTTTTCAAAGTGTGCATCCTAGTTTTACATAATAATACCTATTGGAATATTTTTAGCCCACACAATCTGCTCAGTGATTTCCTTAACTGCAATCATTTGTCCCATCTGTTCCTTGGAAGGGGATAGGAGCCAGTTCATTTGCTTCCCAGACAGAGTGAAAGCTGTACAGCTCATTCATTCCTTGGGTGAAGTGAGATTCATATCAGCGTATTCATTTTTCCTAAAGATGAGAGCTAGTTATGAGGAAGTGCATCTGTTGTGCCAATCAAGCCAGAATGCTTTTCCACTGGAGGTCCACTACTCATATATTTGATGCTGCTCTATTAAGGTCTGTGAATTATACAGCACATGTTTGCACACTTCTCCATCCTGCATGCAGCATGTAGTTATTCTAAGTCAGGAACCGCTCCTGTTGTTTTTTCTTTCTCCCCATATGCCAGTAGCGCAGTAGATCATTCCAATGTCCTACCCCCAGGACGGACAAGTTGGCATAAGCTGCTGACTCATATCCTCCCTCTCCCATGACTTCCAGGATCTAAGTGGTTAATCAAAATCATGTTGTCAGGGATGTAGCCAGGGCTTTACTCTTCTGCACTGCAAGAACAGGACTAATCATAATCTTGTTTGATGACCCATTTTTGAATGACTATTGCTGAACATTGTAAAAATAATGGTTTGGATTCATGAACAGCTACACTAAGTGTGGCTATTGTGTACATGTTGTAGTGCACCATGCAGACAGTAGTGAACTAGTTGACATTCATTAAATGGATCTACACTTAGTGTAGTGCTGACAAAAAAGGGTAAATGGAAGAATATGGTACTGGAAGCATAAGTAGCTGAACTATATGCTAATTAACCAATCCAGCATGGAGGAGCTGTTCAGCAAGCTGTACAGCAGTCATGTACACCAAGTGTAGCCATTTGTCCTGATATACAAAACTTTTTGGATTACAGCCACAATTATACTTAGAAAAATAAAGTGAGCAGTTGCTGCTGCTATTGTAAACCTATATGTGCACCATGCTTTTAATTCAAGGTGATGCTGCTGCTGCTGCTACTGCCAGACCTCAACCAGGAAAAAGGGTGTTTAGACCCTGCTTGACTTACCATGGATTACATAATGCAAACATTGTAACGTGAGACCAAGAGAAAAGGGAAACACAACAGGAAATAGGCAGCCTTTGCCACCTTCACCTGAATCCCCAGGGAAATTGTGAAAAACCTATCCCACTGGAAACAAAGCTATGCATTGCAGTATGTATACTAGCTACAGGTACTTTTCAGATACCCACAGAGGTAATATTAGAATATTATGGGTGTCAGAGGCCTCAGCTTTCTGAATATTGCATCGGTTTCTAAATGCAATGCTACAACATGCAAGGGAGCATATCTGTTCCTCATGTACCCTACAAGAGAGACCAAGAACCATGCAGGAATGTTATGTAATAGAAACATTCTCTGCAGTTTTGGGGGCTAAAAATTGAATACATATAGAAATAAAAGTCCTACCTTATCATTACGGAAGGAAGTACATTAATAGGAAGGATACCACTCTGTAAACTTTCAAGATGTCTGTAATGCCAAAGGGATTATCTACACTGTCTGTGCAGGTAACCCAGTCAGTCTTCATTACTCACACATATGGTACACCCATGAGCTGCACACAAGGTGTGCTAGGTGTGAGTTTCCACAAAAGCATCAAGTGAAGGATGGAGGCTCTGCACTAGAAACATAGCTCATGACACCCATGAGAAACCCACACAACCCCACCTAGCAAGGATACAATGATGCCCACACTAGGAATATCATAGAATGTGTATTTGGCTTACTTAAATCAAGGTTGCAGTATCTAGACACCTCAGGAGGTGCTCTGCAGTACAACTCAGTTTGTTCAATGTTGCTCAATATCAGTCTCAGGAGACAGCTTCAACAGGGACAACTAGGGGTAGGAACACAGTTCCCAGAACCACTGGCAGGACCAGGAGCTCCAGCAGATACAGATGAGGAGTCTGAGGGAGAACCACCAGCCACAGATGCTACTGGTCGACATAGATGTACACAATACACCATGGCTCTCGCTAAGAGGCAAATGGTAGCACACACAATGAATACTAAAATGAAAGAATAACAGCCTTAGCATCTACAAATATTAAAAATGATGCTTCCCAAACTGCAGAACCTTTACTTAGGTTCATAGATTAGTAGTAAGCTAACTGCCCTTGCGAGCCATATTAAGCCTAGCCAATTATCTGTTGTGAGACTCAAACCCTGCACCTTGTGTTTGTAAGCAAACACCTTAACCATTAGGCCACCCTCCCAACCCTTTATCAGTCTTACTTAACCATGTAATGGTTGTATGTTGTTAGCATCAGACACAGGCAACCCCCAAAGGCAACATTTTGCATCTGCATTATTACCAAGGTAAGTCTGGAACCTGTATAGAAGAAACAAGTTATATAATTGATTACTGTCATATGTAAATTCTCCTGAGTCCCTAGGGTGGAACATGTCCAATATGTACAGAAATGTCAGTAATAGTTTGCAACTAATGTTTGTAATATACAACTATTGATTTTGACCAGTAATGTGCATCAAGCATTTCAGCTGGCCACTGTACATTAACCAGTGAGCAGGTCAACGTTAACATCATTTGCACATGTGTAACAGTAAGTAATACTTAAACATCTACTTTAACTGCATGAGTAAGTACAATAACAGAAATACAGTGCGGGTCAACAATTACAGAAGCGGTCATTCACAACTGATTATTCATAGTCAAAGGACAAACCAACCACCGTAACCAGCACAGGTATCCAAAAACTAAGGGTAATGCTACTCAACGCCAGAAGTCTCATCCTCAAAATGCACACACTCGAGGCTCTCCTCAGCATGGAGAAAATCGATGTTTGTGCAGTGACGGAAACCTGGTTCAAGGCTCAAGAGAGCACCCCAGCATGGCCAGGTTACAATTCATATCATACCTTGTGGCTTCAGTTACCGGATCACAGTACAAAGGGCGGAGGTGTATCCATATTCATCAAGGATACCCATACCTCCAGGTTAGTAGCACAGCATGATGCCCCAGAGATCATCCATGTGCAACTATCAGCAGGCAAAACCACATTTCAAGTCGTAGCTGGTTATAGATCACCCACCATGTCCCAAGATGCTCACTCTGCATTCCTTGATACATTGGAAAATATAAAGGTCCTACCCAACACCATAATCTTGGGTGATTTCAACTACCCTAGTACAGACTGGGCAAACTACCAATGTTCGAACTCCTATGCTCAGCGATTCATAGAATTTATAAATTCAAATGCCCTTGAACAACTAGTATGTTCCCCCACTAGAGGGGACAACATATTGGATTTAATCATCACAGATATGGGCACCCATTGTACTGCACCTGTTATCACCCCCTCCTTGGTCAGATCCGACCACAAACTGATAACCCTGGACATCCTCACTCCTCCACCTCTCCCAATCAAAGAAACCATAGTCAAAGACCTTTCCAAAGCAAACTTCAAACTACTTGCATCTGAAGTGGAAAGCTTCATTATTCCTTTGCAGAAGGATAATGATATCCAGGATGCAGAATCCTACACCAAGGCACTCTATATGCATCTTCAGGATTGCATGGACTGTGCTATCCCAAATAAAACCAAGACTCCTTCCTCAAGCAAGAAGAAACCAGTCTGGTGGACCCTGGCCATAAGCAAACTTTACAATAAAAGGAGGAGACTTATACAAAAAAGGCCAAATCTCAAGTAGAAAAATCATCCCTGATCAGCATTAGTAAGAAATTGAGGGCCCTCATCAAGTCAACTAAAGCTAATTTTTGAAGAGAAAGTTGCCAAGGATGCCAAGGGTATCCATAAGGCCTTCTATGGCTACGTCAAAAATCTAAATGGCAACGCTCAGGTCTGTTCTGAGCTAGTACAAAATGGAACAAAATACACTGACCCTTCTGACATTGCCAACATTTTGGCTGACAGGTTCAGTGCAAATTTCTCCCCCCCGCCTCACCACATACAGGGCTTATTACCATTCTAGGGGATTGTGTAAGTCCAATTATTACTGATACGTTGGTTAACAAGGCTCTATCTAAAGCTAAAAACACTGCCTCCATGGGACCAGATGGTGCCCCAGGCTGTGTCATATGCGAGCTCCAAAAGGAATTAACCCCGCATCTTAATACCCTATTCAGTCTCAGCCTCTCCACAGGATATGTGCCCATAGAATGGTGCACATCAATGGTGGTCCCACTACACAAGGGTGGGGCCACAACTGACCCTGGGAACTACCGACCAATAAGCCTGACCAGTCTGATATGTAAGGCTATGGAGCAAATCATTATGGAACTCATAAATGGAAAGATTGGGGACCTCCAGTCATTGGACCCCACACAGTTCGGCTTCATCAAGGGCAGATCATGTCTCCTGAACCTGGTGGATTTCTTTGAAACAGTTACTCAGGCTATAGATAAGGGAAAGGAGATACACATGGCTTACCTTGACCTTGCTAAAGCATTTGACACCATTCCCCATTCAGGTATTATTGATAAGCTCACTAGCCTGGGCATAAACCCTTACGTCACAAGATGGATCACAAACTGGCTCTCAGACAGATCCCATAAAGTAAGAGTAGCAGGATCTATGTCCGAATCCAGACCAGTAATGAGTGGTGTGCCTCAGGGCTCTGTCCTGGGGCCCCTCCTGTTTGGCATATACTTCTCAGAAGTACAGGCAAGCACGGAAGGGCTGTGGCTGACTAAGTTTGTGGACGACTGCAAACTGGGTGCTATAATAGAGTCTCCGGCCAACATGGAGCTCCTCCAGAAGGGCCTAAATGAGACTGATGCATGGTGTCAAAGCCATGGTCTCAAGCTAAATGCAAAAAAAAAATGTGTAGTAATCCCCTTTGGAAAAAACAGAGTAACCACATACTACAACATAGGAGGTAATCCCCTGAAATCTGAAGAAGAAATAAGGGATCTAGGGACCCAAGTAGATAGTCAGCTTTCCTTTGATAACCATGTTGCCAAAGTGGTTAGAAAATCCTTCTATGTGACCCATCTGATCACGAAAGGGTTTGCATCAAGATCTAAGGATGTAATGGTGCCCTTCTACTCTTCCCTCATCAGACCCATTATTGAGTACAATGCACCAATTGGAATGTACCTGGCTACACATCTCCAGCAGCTGGAGAGATCACAAAGGTACCTAACCAAGAGGATTACTGGCCTCAAACAGTTGTCCTATGCAACACGATTGAAAAAGCTAAGACTGTTCTCTGTTGCATACCGCTTTCTCAGAGGCGATCTCTGTCTAATGTACAGAGCCATGTCCAACCCAGAATTGTTGAACATGCTCCATCTTAGCAAAACCAAATCTACTTGAGCTACACGCTCTAGGGATATAAATATCAACACAACAATGAATAGAACATGCTGGAGGGATAGATTCCCTTCGCATAGACTTCCCTTACTATGGAACAGGGTCCCGATCTACATAAGACAGAGCCCCTCACTATCATTCTTCAAGAGGAACCTTGATGAGTGGATGGGTACAGAAAGTTCACACTGGGGATCACACCAACAGCACTACTAGATAGGGGCCAAGTGTACTAGCTGCTAGTACAAGGGTATAGGGAACTACTAAAGGGGCAGTGAATACCTCACAACATGGCTGGGCTAACATATGCCTTTGGGCAGATAGCCCAGTACCAACCTATGAACCTATGAACCTATTAAAAGCATTTATTATGCAATACATTTACATTAAAGGAAGGTTCTGAGTAAGTAAGCTTATGCAATCTGGTGTCACAAAGAACTGTGCAAAGGGCGGGGCACAGTCATCATAATTTGCACAGAGTGGGGTGGAGAGGAACAGGAGGGCAGGCCAGACAACACAGAAGTGAGTGTGTGCAAATAAAACAAAAAGTATTCATTAAGTATCCAATTTACAGTACCAGGATTAAAATATGTATAGTAGTCAGCTGTACTGCTTAGATAAGTAGTGTGTGTGTGTGTGTGTGTGTGTGTGTGTGTGTGTGTGTGTGTGTGTGTGTGTGTGTGTGAGCTGGTAAGGTCAAGCATTTATTGAATGTGTATATGTCTGCAGGAACACATTCAAACCCTGTGTTAGCACTACATCTTGGCCTGACAGGCAGATGTGAGCCATGCATGGTAGACTAGTCAGTTCTGTAATGTCTCCCCCACAAGAACTATCTCTGTTATGAGTATCACTGATAGTTTCATGGTCCAGGCTAGAATTTGGTGTGCTACATGAACTTGAGTGATGTCTGCTGGATGAGCTCTCATCATGACTAGGTCAAGGATCATGATCACATGTTCTACTATGTGTGGGTGTGACACTGCACTAGCTGATGGAGCAATGAAAGTAGTGCCTCTATGGGAGCGGGATCTTAAATGGCAAAGTTGGCTAACACAGGGATAAGGTAGCAGCTCTACAGCCATATGGCTGGTGACCCTCCCCCAGCAGACATTCCATTAAAGATACTGCCCAATCCAATGTATCATTCATCCTGATCAAAGAGTCACCCACGTGATTTAGGCAGTCCTGGATGTCAGAATGCACAATGTTTAGAACTTGCTCTATCTGTTCTGAAGCCCTTGTGGAGTGTGCTTGGGGTTTTGTGCTTTACACACACATTGTGTGGCATCTACTAACACACCAATATCAGGAAAAGGGTAAACAGCAAGCCTCCTATACCACCCCACCTGAGTGAGACCTTGCCTTCATAATGGTTATAGGGAGAATCAACCAGTTCTACAACTGGCGTAACCACACTAACCTGATCAACTGTGTCACCCTCAACCTGTACAATATCTAAGCTGTCTGTGTCATGGGTATGCATAGGCATGCTGACTGTGTCTGAAATAGGTGTAGGAGATGTTGTAGGCACAATATCTGTATAAGACTGACTCTCCTCACCCTGAGACTATGTCTCTTTATCACTGCCATCATTATCAGAGACTATCAATACTCTGGCATCAAGCAGTAGGAGTTCCACAGTGCAAATGGCAGAATCAACTACTATAACAAGTAATGCAGTAAACAATGATTAAACTTATGTTACATGAAATGTATGCTAAAAATCAAAATATGCTAATGGAATGGAATCAAATAAATTTGAGTTACACATGCATCTACCTTTTAGACATTAATAAAAATACAAAAGGTGTGCTTACCATGTGCAGGCAGTTGTGCAACAGCAGATCCAGATGCACCTAGATATAAAAAGGGGGAGGAAACAGTGATGATAAGCATCACAAAGCAAAGAACAGAAGAAACAGAAAACAACTGCCTTTACACCTGCAAAATATGACTCACCTTATACAAAATAAATAGGAAATAAAAAATACATAAGTTAAAAAATATTGGTTGTTAAACTCAAATAATTATCTATGAATGTATCCTTCCATCATACACAAAATATATGAAAAAGGAAGGCTCCATATGAGTATACACAACTTAATATAGATATCCCCACACCCACAAAGGAAAGAAAGAACTTTTCTGTCACTCTCTAGTGCATTACAGCATGAACAAAAATAATGTACACCTGTCAAGGAAAAATGATTAAGTGTTTTAGTGTGATATCCACTTAAGTGGAGGACAGCCAAGTATACATCAGGCCTTTAACATATCTGTGCTAATAATGTAAAAACCCATGACCTTGATAATAAGTAATCCCACAGTCTTCTAAACAAAGTGGTCAGCTTTCAAGATTGAAATTTCCATTAAACCTCCAGCATAATGTAGAAAAATTCTGCAGGGTCAAGAAAACTGTTGTACACATGCTTACACCAATAGCTACTGAGGATAATGCAGACAGCAAAGTAATACTTGTAAAATGAAATCTATAAAGAAGGTTAAAATATAACAATTTGTTCATACACCAACCTACCTTTGTAGCAAGTCAGTTGTGAAAGTACCAGCAAGTTTTCAAAGCAAGTAGAAGTATTGAGCTCTCTGGATCCAAACAGTCTCCCCCTACTACAAGTTCCTTACCTACATGATATCTTCATATAGTGCAGATTCAGCCCTTTCAGCACTGTGCTTTTGCAAATAAGGTGTGAACTCAGCATTTATAAAGTTCCAAAGTCTGTGCTAAGTGCATGGAATGCAAACATGATGCAATGACCTACACAATTGCAGGCACACACCGAACCTCTGCAAGGACAAGCACTGGGATATGTTACCTGCTAAGCATTTGCAAGTGTAAATAATTAACCTGACTACATGTTTTATTAGTCAGTCTTCTCTGATGTAAACTTACAGAGGTTGTGTCAGTGAGAATGGACTTACAATAAAGCTTGTGACTAATTCACTGACTTAGGAGAGAAACATTCAAAACATTTCTAAGTATTGTTTATGACAACAATGTCTGCCTCTGAATTCAATTGTGTCTGCACTTCTAAGGAAGTAGATTACTCATTGAAACATATATCAACTGCAAAGCAAAGTACATAGTAGTCTTGTAAAAAAGCACAGATAAGGGTATTGTAGAGCAATGTGTGTGCATGTATCTTTAAGAAGCTAGCTAAGGGCTTGCATAATTGTATAAATACTAAGCATGTGTGAGTCTGACTGCCATTTTATAGTAAGCTGCTGAGATGTAAGCATGTATGTATGTAAGGTTTGTCTGTTAATCAGTTCAATTATATTTTATGATGCTGCTATATATCCTGATGTGTTACTATATATTAAAGCCTCTTAACAAAATACCTCACCTGCTTATCATTTATGTTAGAGAGGGATGAGTGACATGGTGTCAGAAGTGGCATGTCTAAAAAGACATGGTGTCAGAAGTGGCATATCTAAAGGGGCATAATGTTAGAAGAAGAATGGACAAAATGATTTGTTGCCAGAAAGAGTTCCAGTTTCTTCCATGTAAGTCTAAGAGGCACCTACTTGGCATTGGAGGAATATAAAGAAGTGGATCATCCTTAATGCATGTATAATTCACAAAACAGGTCAGAAATGAATTTCAGATGTTAAAACTTGCTCAAAACTATTTCTTATTCACAAAATATGAAATGAGACATACAGAACACTATAAACAATATTTGAATAAACTAATATGTCTGATATTGATAAAAATATTCAAATTAGTACAGAAAATGTTTGAAATAAAGTCTGAATTGCCTAAAACAAATAAAATATGGGGAAACAACCACATTTTTGCTAAGCATGTATTTTATATAGTAATTAAAGATATCTGAGTTATTGGAAGTGTATAAAGTGTTTGCATGTTTGTGCATTATTACAATAAAGTTATTTCACAAAATGCAGCCATTACAGAGCATATTTTACAAAATGCAGTATTTTGAAGAGTTTATTGTGCATTTGAATGTTATTACAAGCTCATAGAACAGTTTATTTCTACATAATTACAAGGACCATATTTTCAGTGTGTCTGTGCCTACTTTGTGGGCAGGGCAGATGGATTTTAAAAACCCATTGCACTTGTGTTTGACAGTAATATTGCAGAGAACTGGATAGTGTTTGAGCAAGAATATGACATTTTCATACAGGCTGCATTTTTTGATAAAGATGACAGTACAAAAGCATTTATTCTGCTTAATTAGCTGGGTCAGAAGCCATTGAAAGGGAATGTTCATTGGTGTATGCACCTGCTGTCTTTGCAGGTGAGGGGGAAACCATTATTGTTGTACAGGCTGAGTCAACAGAGGACCCTGAGTGCTTAAAATGTAAATTTAGAGAAACATGTAACCCCGAGACAAATGTTAGAATGGAAAGGTACATATTTTACACAAGGGATCAAAAGCCTGGTGAAACTTTTGCAGCATATATAACTGACTTGAGAAACAAGGCTAAAATGTGCAAATTTGGTCATTTAAGGGATGAGTTGATAAAGGACAGACTTGTGTTTCGTATTAAAGATGGTGCTGTGAGAAAGAATTTGCTTCATGAAAGTGATTTTTCTTTAAATAAGGTCATAGAGATTTGTGAGATATATGAGCTCATAGAAAAGCACAAAGATATGCTTACAAATGAGGGTAGCTCTAGAAGGCAGAGTGACAAAGCTCATGTTGATAGCATGCAGCACATGGTTAAAAGAAACATGCCAAGGACATAGCAGCAACTGTGGCTCCTGCATCACTGACAGGTAAGCCCCAGAACTTTCCAGCAAGTTCCACAGTTCACACAGTCTCAGTGAGGCATAAGAGTGAGTCAGCTAATAGGCATAAGAGTAAAGGTGCATGTTTACTCAGTTGCATTGCCAACTGTCATAATTGTGGTGGAAATCATGAATCTAAAAGATAAAGATGTTTAGCTTTTGATCAACAATGCCACAAATGCAATAAATGGAATAATTTCAAAAGGTTTTAAAAATCAATAGGCCCCCATTCTTTTATTAAAAGGGAACATTTTAAGAAACAAGCTGATAATTAGAGAATTGCAACAATGCAATTTATGTTGATGATGTGTCAGTGCTTCATGAAACAGTCAATGCAGTAGATCTAAGGGCAAAGAATAAAGTGTTTTGCACTGTTCAAATAAATGAAAAACCCATAGAGCTCAAAGATGACACAGGTTCCAAGTGCAATGTTATGTCAGCAGAAAAATTTGCTAGAGTGTGTCATGGTGAAAGGCTTGATTTATTAAGGTGTACTAAGCTTGTTGCTTATGGTGGTGAAGAAATTCAGAGTGAAGGCTCAGTAATACTTTTGCGTTACTCTCCCTTACGACTTGTTATTTCATGTGGTCAAGAGGCAAGGCCAGTCATTATTAGGGCTCAAACTGTTTGAAAATAAGACTGCTTTCATTTAATAAGGAAGTCCATCAAGTAAGCTTGCAAGACCACTATTCTAATTTCAGCCAGTATATTTTTTCTGCCTTTTTTGAAGACAGACAAGGGAAGCTTCCAGTTGTGTACTCATTAAAGTTAGATCCAGATGTCAGTCCAGTTATCAGGCCAGCTCAAAAATGTCCAATAGCCATGCAGGACAGAGTCAAAGCCGAGTTAAATAAAATGGTGTGACAATGTGTGATTTGTCCAGTTGCAGAAGCAACTGAATGGGTATCTTCCATGGTTGCAGCTCATAAGAAAATTTCAGATGACATCAGAATATGTACTGATCTATGAGATTTGAACAAAGTACTAAAAAGATCTCATCATCCAATTGCACAGTTGAAGAAGTCACAGCTTTGATGCCAAATGCCACTGTTTTTTTCTTAGATGCAAAGATTTCATTTTGGCAAAATCAGCTTTACAAATAATTCTCATTGCTCACTACTTTTAATACTCCATTTAGCAAGTATAGAATTTTGAGAATGCCCTTTGGGATAAATTCTGCAAGTGAAGTCTTTCAACATGCAATGGAGCAACTTTTTTCTTGGTATCCTTGTGCTATTATAGTAGATGACATACTAGTAGGAGGTAATGGTGAAGTTGAGCATGAGAAAAACCTCAGAAAAATTCTGGAAAGAGCACATCAAGTTAATCTTAAGCTCAATCCACAGAAATGCAAATTTACTTATGTTGATCATTTATTTACCAGTTCAGCCTTATGACCAGACCCTTCAAACAAACAGTCATTCTTGAAATGTCAGCTGAAGATACTGTTCAAGCCCTGCAACATTTTCCTGACATGGTTAACTATTTAGGCAAGTTCATTCCAGACTTGAGCCAACTTTCATTACTGCTTAGAAAGCTGACACTTAAAGATGTGTCCTGGTCTTGGTTAGAGCAACACCAAACAGCATTTGATGTCCCGAAACACAGAATTAGTAATTCACAAACTCTCAGATACTATGATGTTCACAAGTCAGTTACTCTTTCATGTGATGCTTAGAAATTTGGTCTTGGTGCAGTCATTCTACAAGAGGGTCAACCTGTTGCCTATGCATTGAGATCTCTTACCAAAAGTGAGATGCAGTATTCTCAGACTGAGAAAATGTTTTTGGCAATTGTGCTTGAATGTTCAAAGTTCCATGATTATGTTTATGGTAGACCTATTCAGATCAAAACAGACCACCAGCCACTAGTCACTATTTTAAGAAAGCCTATGCATTTAGTTCCAGCCAGATTGCAACACATGATATTGAGATTGGAAAAGTATAATTTCACTCTTGTCTGCAAGAAAGGCAAACTTCTTTGTCTTGCTTATACATTGTCCAGATCACCTAGAAATACCATTGAAAAGCACAAGAATGAGAACCTTGACTTTATTTTTTTTTTACTCAGATGATTTTTATTTTAAATTTGCAATAAAACAATAAATGAGAACTTATCATGGTTTACAATCAAGTTAGATAATTATTAACTATATACAATTTTACATTTAGCCTGACATTTTAAAATTGTGTGATAACAAATTACACAGATATAGTTTAATTAAAGTTAAATAGTACTTGCTTCATGAGGGGGTTAGATCCATTTGCAAAGTATCAATCAAAGTTAAAACTTTTTTCCAAGGGTTTTTAGTTAATGGCCTAGTAAACATTCTTAATTCTTTGTTTTTTTATTTCCATTAAGGCTGTCCTCTTCAACAGACACATGAAATCTTCTTTGCTAGGAGCTGTGGTAGAATTCCATCTCTTTGTTATGCATTTCCTATAGTCCAAAGTAAATGGTCAGTCTTATTTGAAGAATAAGCATTATCAGTTATATTCAGTAATAACAAAGCCTTGGTCATGACAACATTATCTGTATAAATCGCCTGCATGAAATTGTTAATACTTTCCCAAAAGGGTTTAATTTCTATACAATCACAGAAAATGTGAGACCAATCAGCTTTATTATACTGTTGATATCTCCAGCATAACCCATTATTAGAAGGATTGATTTTTGAAACTTTATCAGGGGTTAAAAAGGATCTATGAAGGAATTCCTAGATAAATATTCTCCAATAATGAGAACAAGAAGTTAATTTTACTGAGAGAAGTAAATTAGATTTATTTTCTGACATTAATTGAATCATATATCCTTTAGTACTAAATTGCCAATATGCTGGTTTAAGTAGTGTTTTGTAGTTTTTTATTAGATTATATAAATATGAAGTACCATTTTCCAATTTCTTATTATTATATAGAATTTCAAACAGTCTAGTTATAAATTTAGGTGTATTTGAAAAAAAAGAATTGTTTATTATCCTACATCGATACTTGGAGTACATCAATATAGTCTGAAGCATTAACCATTGATGAGAATTCACTTTGTAAGTTGACATCATATATTGTAAATCCAAGACTTGCTGATTTTTTAGACAATGTAACCAACAGAATAAAATTTTCTGTTCCCAAGAGAAGAATATATCTCTATGAATTCTATCTGGAAAATTTTTAGTAATGCTGAAGTGAATTAATGTTGCAAACCAAAGCTATAAATCCATATTCATGTTTATAAATTTCCTAAAATAGTCAAATAAATGATTTATTAAATTTGTCTTAGTTAGTTTAGTTATATTGTATTGAAAATTTAAGGCCAGTGAGTACCATAATATATTGTCCTTGTCTAGAATAGTAGAATTTTTAAGCAAATTATTTTCATTTATTATTATAGTTGTATGTAACAATTTCCAATTAGACATATAATACGGATTGATCCATTCAATCACAGTTTTAAGTAAAGTTGCTCTTATATAAGATTCAATATCTGGGAAATGTATTCCTCCCTGATCCCATTGTCTGATATGATGGGTATATGCGATTATGTTTCTTTTAGGAAACCACAGAAATCTTAGCAAAATTGATGTTATTTTCTTAAGATGAGTTTTTTCAGGAATCAACAAAGTGACTTGTATAACATACAAAATTTTAGGGAGAAGAATCATTTTAATCAACTGTAGTCTATCTTCAAAAACTATAAATAACTTATTATATTTATCCACTAGGGAATCTATTGTAGCTATGATCCTTCTATAATTAATATTCAATATATCTTGAATATTTTCACACAAGTCTATCCCCAAGTATTTTATTGTTGAGACATGTTCTCCTATGATATGATTCATATCTATTTGAAACCCATTTTTTTAATAATAAGTATTTAGACTTTTGTTTATTAAATGGGAGTCCTGAGATGTTATGAAATTTCTTCATCAGATTATCTAATTCAACTAATGTTTCTTTTGAATTCAATAGTGTAAGAAGTATGTCATCAGCAAAGAGCATGATCTTGGAGTTATATTGACCAAATATATTTATTCCTTTTATCTTTGGATTGTTTCGTATTAATATTGCCAATAGTTCTATAGCTAATGCAAATAAAATGGGTGACATAGGGCATCCCTGTTTAGTACCGCTCGTAACTTGTATAGCCTCTGAAGTAAAGGGTCCTATTTTAACATAAGTTAAATTGTTTTCATAAACCTTTTTAATAAATGTAATGAAGGAGATGGGAAATTTATAAGCTTCTAAGATTTTAATTAAATAATCCCAGTTCAAGGAATCAAAAGCTTTCTCAATATCTAGTTCAATTATTAAGGTTTTTATATTTTTTTTGTTTAAATAATCAATTAATGTCAATATTTTTTTTTAATTTTATCATGAGGATGTCTATTTTGAATAAACCCAGTTTGGTCATAGTTGATAATTTCATTCATATGTTTTTTTTATTTTTTTAACCAATATAAATATAAATATTTTATAATCATTATTTAATAATGAAAATGGCCTATATGAGCTGCAATGGATATCATCCTTGTTTTCTTTTAAAATGGATATCATTAAGGAGTATCTCCATGAAGGAGGAATTAATCCATGAGTTTGAATTGCAATAAATGTTTTATGTAGCAATGAAGTTATATTTTTGGGGAATAATTTGTAAATTTCTGTAATTAAACCATCCATTCTGGGAGATTTGCCAGTTTTACTTTCTTTGATTGTATCTATGACTTCTTTGTGCGTAATGGATTTTTGTAATTCACTTTGTAAACTTTCAGGGATTGGTTTAATATTTGAAATCACATTTTCTAAAAGGGGATATTCTGGTAAATTATTGTTACTTTTAAAATTATTTTTAAAATGACACTTGAAAGCATCAAGTGTATCTCCTATTTCCGAAACGTTCTTATCTTTTTCTTCATGTAGTACATTAACAATAGAATTAGCTTTAGATTGCATTTTAACTTTAACAGATAAATTATGTAAGTGCTATGGAGAGGTGGCATAAGAATTTATTTTTAATCTCTCCATGGCTAAGTTAGTTTTGTGATTTAAGATTTCAATATATCTTTTATTTAAATCTTGTATTGTCTTCTTATTCTCTAATAATTTAGGAGATTTTTAGATTTAAATAATGTGAGATTCTTTTGTAGTTCTTGAAGTTATGATTCCCATTCCTTAATTTTATTTTTATACCAAGCAATCGTTTTTCCATAGATATAAGCTTTTAATGAATCCCATACCATTACTATATTTGCTTCCGTGTTGTAGTTTACATCTACAAAGAAATTAAGTTCATTCACTAACCATTGCTTAGATTCTTTAATTTTTGTAATGTATGAAAGGATTCTAGTAAGAAAGGCTAGTGGTTTAAAATTTATTTGCACTTTTAGAACTAGATAATTATGATCTGAGAGAGGGCAAGGAATTATTGTAAAATAAGTAATTTTTGTTTGAAGATCCTGGGAAATGTATATCTTATCAATTCTGGTTTGGGTAGCATATCTATAATCTTGATGGGAGAATAACAAGGAATTACTATAAATAACATTAAAGGTATCTTTTAATTTTAAAGATTCGGTCTATTTTTTTAGTATTTTTGCAGTAGCTGTTAAACGTGGACATTTTTTTTTAGTAGTTTCAGACATATCTGTAATACAATTAAAGTCCTCCTATTATTAAATTACCTTTAAATATGTTTGTAATTTGATCTAAATGTTTTTTGACTGTCCCATACCCAGAAACCAATATAGGTTTACTAGTGTCCACAATCTGGTACTAAACCTCGGGCTGCATCCTACATGAACTCCAAGATGAGCTGAACCCAAACATAAAGCTACTGTTCAATCTCAGCCTTACTACAGGATATGTACCCAAAGAGTGGTGTACAGCAACAGTGGTCCCTCTCCACAAAGGTGGTGCCTCAACGGATCCTGGAAACTATCATCCCATAAGCCTGACTAGCTTGGTCTGCAAAGCTATGGAAAGGATCATCATGGAACTCATAAATAAAGATATTGGGGACCTACAGACACTGGATCCTACCCAGCTTGGCTTTGTTAAGGGCAGATCCTGCCTCTTAAACCTGGTCAATTTCTTTGAAACAGTTGCCAAGGCCATTGATGAGGGGAAGGTGGTCCACACAGCCTATCTGGACCTCACAAAAGTCTTCAATACAATACCCCACTAGGGCATCATAAATAAGCTATCCAACTTAAATATAAATCCCTATGTCACTAGATGGGTTGCAAACTGGCTCAAGGACAGAACCCACATGGTTAGAATTGCTGAAGCCATGTCAGACTCCAAACCAGTTACAAGTGGCATCCCACAAGGCTCAGTCCTGGGTCCGCTCTTGTTCAGTATATATTTCTCGGAGGTACAGGCCAACACGGAAGGACTGTGGCTGACCAAGTTCACAGATGACTGCAGACTGGGTGCCATAATCAACTCTCCAGCTGACACAAGCATCCTCCAAAAGGTTCTCATAGAAACAGACAACTGGTGCCAGAGCCATGGCCTCAAGCTAAACACCAAAAAGTGTATAATCATCCCCTTTGGCAAAAACAAAGTGCCCACAAATTACCACATAGGTGGTAATCCATTAAGTACGAAAGAAGTAATTAGGGACCTGGGGACCCAAGTTGATAGCAATCTCTCATTTGACAACCACATGGCCAAAGTGGTTAGAAAAACATTCTATATAGCCCACCTAATCATGAAGGGATTCACATCCAGATCAGGGGAGGTCATTGTGCCTCTTTACTCATCCCTCATCAGGCCCATAATTGAGTACAATGCCCCTTTTGGGATGTACCTTACCAGACACCTGCAGCAACTATAAAGACCCCAAAAGTACCTTACCAAGGGGATCAAAGGGCTCAAATAGATGCCATATGCTGCTCGGTTAAAGATACTTCAACTCTACTCGGTTGCATACCACCTGCTTAGAGGCGATCTGTGCCTGATGTATAAAGCCATGTCCAACCCAGAATTAATGGACATGCTGCACCTCAGAAAATCCAAATCCCATCAAGCTATGAGCTCGAGGGACTTGAACCTCAGCACAGAAATAAATAGGACATGCTGGAGGGACAGATTCACAACCCAAAGGCTCCCTTCACTCTGGAATAAAATCCCAGTCCAAGTTAGGCAGAGTCCCTCACTGACTCTCTTCAAGAGGAATCTTGATGAGTGGATGGGAGATCATAGGTTTATCCTGGGTATCACTTCTGTGTCACTGTTAAACAGAGGCACAGTAAACTAAACCTTGAAAAAGGGCATAGTAAAATTCGTTTAAATGGGTGGTGAAAGCCAAACACACTCTGGCTAGGCTTACAAATGCCCTAGGGCAGATAGCCTAGTATGAACCTATTAACCTATAGCTATAAGACCCTCATTGTCTATATATTTATGTATTATTTCAGGATTTAATAAATTCTTTCTCCATAAAATTATTACCCCCCCCCCTCGTCTTTGTTTTAAAATTGGAACATGCTAAGGTCATGAAATCACTTGGGTTCCACGTGAAATTATCATTGCTCTTGAAGTGTGTTTCCTGTAAAAAAAAATATTTGGGATCTATTTAAATTTAGATATCTTAGTAGGTTAGCTCTTTTATTTGGACTATTTAGACCATTAATGTTTAAAGATAATATAGAAAAGTCCATATCAGATTATTTTAAGGAAACCTTTATAGGTGTCCTTGACTTTACCTGTAATCATCCCCTCTTCAAAATATAAATTATTATTAATTAGTACATAATCAATTATCTCAGTGAAGCATGTTATCACTAAAGTACTCAATAAATATATGTCAGGCTTGGTAAAAATAATGAACATCTTAAAAACTAAAATAAATACTAAGGTTAAAATAGTTAGCTCATTAATCCCTACCCACCATGGAATTAAATATATTCCTAGTCCAATAGATTGTAACATCTGGTGAACTATCACTCTAACTTCCTTTTCCCATTCATTTAAGCTCCATATATACTGTAAATGCTCAAGAAGTCTAATAAACAACTATTATTTTGATTTTAAAACATTTGATTGTAGAAGGCATTGTTTAATATGAGTTAACTACTATATCATTACCATCTAAGCTTTCCTTGAGTATCTAGGTACTCTCAACTTTTTTGCTTTAAGAAACTCTTAACAAAACACACTTTTTATTTCTCATCTTCTGTTTTTGTAGTTAATATCTAATGTGTTTTCATGTATACACTATATATATGCTTAATTTGTACCTGTTCTTACTAATGTTTGAATGTGGAGCATTTCTCCCTGGGCCTCTGCTGAAAATGGACATATATCCAGTTGGACTAGCCTGGTCAACAAATGTAAAATAAATAAATAAAATAAATCTAAACATAGAAAACATATGCAGTTGAATTATACTAATTATTAAACTTATTCAGCTCATTTATATCAACATAACTTTCCATATTGGATATGAATTCACTTGTTTAAACACACAGACACTTTAATCCTTAATCACAAGGCTTGCAAGCAATAACATAAATTAAAAAAGAATATCACATCTTGTAATATATAAACATATGCTTTCAAGAAATGTTCATCAGATTTAAAAGAGACTGTATAATTACTTTATAATCTAAGCATAGCCTTTAATCTTATTATACTTTAATAGTTATAGTAATGTTTTAGAAAGGCACTCAAAAAATACATATATTTAAATTATCGAAGTGGTGTAAAGCATAGTAATTTCTATAAACATGTTAATCAGGTACTTATATAATTTTAGAAGCTTGGTTACTTTAATAATGATTTTAGTTAGACTATGCTTCAAACAACAACCAGATTTAAAAACAAAGAATAATGCTCACTACACTCTGTTCGCCTGATGATAAACAAGACTTATAAAATACAACAAAAAAACAGGCTAAAATAGTGGGAAGTATACTTGCTGTGTTCAATTCAAGTCAGTCACAAAAGGTAACCAAATGTTCCACAAAAAGAAACGAAGCTGTAACCTACAAACCGCTTTACTTTGCGAACTCTTGATCCAATAAAAAAGAGTCAAAATCACCATAGAGTGTTCATTCGAACCTACTCATCCACTGGGCAATAGCTTGTAGAAAAAACACGCAGCCAGCATGTAGAAATAAATCCAAGCATCCAGTAGAAACCACGTTTATTAAAATAAGTAGAACACAGGGCTAATCTTCATCAGGCCACTAACAAACAAACATACTGACATCCCTTTTATAGCAAAATGCTAGAGTCAACTACTGATGTCACATCCTGTTTGGACATACTGAAGTCAACTGTGATGTCACATCCTGTTATACATAAAATATTTAAAGTGACATCACTTTTGTAGTAAAACGCTACAAGCAACTCTGATGCCACATCCTACTAAATGTAAAATCTTATAAAATGTTTTAAATTATTTAAAATGTTAAAAATATATATGCAGACATTGTGTAAACAGTGTACAATAAAAATGTTCTAAAATAACATTTCACCCTACTTTAACTGCTGCTGCATGTAACATTCAAAATGTTTTAAAATAATTTAAATATCTAAGTAACCATCTCATAGACAGTATGCAGCAAATAGGGTGTTTCACAATTACATACTATCTTCCTATAAATACTGCACTTATATGTATACTAGTAACAAAATGTTTAGTATTTAATAATTATAATCCCATTTGAAATACTTGTATGTATAAATACATGTTTAAAATAGGGATCAGATTAATAAAGATATTAATATCTACACATGAGTTATTTAGAATAATTATAACTGTACAGAAATGATCATTCAAAACACTGCATCTAAAACTTGTACAGCGTGTGCTTCTAAATATCATAATATCTGTAACAGCATAAATCATTCAAAACAGATATGTGCACACACAAAGATGTTAATAACGGCTGATATTATAAACATAAAAATATATGAGACTAAATGTGCAAAATCAGGTGAGATATGTGTGCTGGATGAGAGAGGAATACATGGTATATCAGCATCTTTCATAACAATTGGCCCCTAAAGAGCCTGCAGAGTAAAATACAGAGACAACGATGGAGACAGAAATAGAAAAATGTGAGGTATGAAAATGTTATAAATATAAAAGTAAAACCAGCCAGAAGTTGATGAAGGGTGGCAAAGGGGTGAAAAGCTTCAATGAAGTTTCCTAGCTTTAAGTATAGGTTTGATGGAGACTCTGTCATTGAGGCCTGGGTACAAATCAGCCCTAAGCCTGATGATCCATTTGGCCTCTATCTGTTCCGTGGTGTTAAAAATATCTCCTCTTCTACGAGATAGAACATTGTTTTGAATTACTTGAAACAAAAGCTATGTTGGGTAGATGTATTAATTACATGCCTAGACAGAGCATTTGAAGAACATCTGACTTTGATTTTATATAAGTGTTCCCTAATACGGTCTTTAAACTTTCTGTCCGTCTTCCCTACATAAAACGCAGGGCAGTGTACACAGGTAGCCAGGTACACCACATGGCAGGTCTCACAAGTGGCAGAAACTGTGAAATGAAATTCTTGTTCTGTAATAGGATGATTGAATTTATCAGTTTCTTTAATGAATTTGCAATAATTGCATTTTTTACACTTTTTAGTCATTTTATGATTACTGGTTGTATTTATGTCAAACCTATTCGGACCACATAACATTCTGTGTAAATTCAACTTATTTTTATATGTAAATTTTGGTTCTTGGCTCAATATCTCAGAAATAACTGGATCTGTTAGCAAGATGTCCCATTGTTTTCGATATATGCTTTCAATACTATTTACATCTTGTGTAAAATGTATTTGTATTCTGATAACTCCACTGCTAGTTTTGGTGATGCTACTATCATCTCGTTTACTAGAGAAGTAGGGAAAAGCCCTACCTTCTCTCAATTCATCTATGGTACCTAAAGAAGCGTCAGCTTCTGTTACCGTGTATGACCTGTCTATAAATTTATTCCTCAAGTCTTCTATGCCTGTTTTAAAGCATGAGTCTTCAGAAAACAGCCTAGATACCCTCATGGCTTGACTTTTGATGATGTTACCAAAGACATGCTTAGGATGCATGCTGCTTCGATGGAGAAAGTTATTTCTATAGCAATCCTTTCAAAACTCCAGTGTTAAGTATACCATTTGGTAATTGTTCAACATATACGTCTAAATAGGGTATGACATCTTTGGAATTAACCATAGAAAATCTTAAAAACTGGTGTCTTGATTTATTTTATCATAGAAAGACCTCAATTGTTCTTCATCACCTTTCCAAATAAGGAAGAGGTCATCTACAAACCTAATGTAGAAAGAAACATTCTGACAAAATTCCTCCATCTGAAATAGAGAAGAAACGTCCCAGTAAGGCTATTGGCACAAGAAGTGCCCATAGCTACCATCCCTCTGAAGATATACTTGACCATTAAACAAGAAAATATTATTTGTTAATACAATTTCCATCAATTCCGTGATAACTTCTATCCTTCCTTCGGAGAATGTGCCATCTCTAGTAAGAATCCTACTTATGCTATTGAGTCCCTCATGATTAGGAATAACAGTAAAAAGAGAGTTGACATCAAGTGTCACAAACAATTTATGCTGGAAACCATCACTCACCGAGGTATTCTCATATAGTTTAATTAGGAATTGTTTAGTATCTTTCAGTATGTGTGTGTACTTGTCCACTATGGGTCTTAATAAGGACTCTAAATAGATGGAAATCGGCTCGGTGATCCAGCCTTTCCCTGCAACAATTGGCCTCATAGGTGGATCCAAGCCATTTTTGTGAATCTTGGGTATTCCCTGTATAATGGGTATCATTGGATGTTCCACTACAAGGTATGTGAATAATTCTTGATTAATCTTACCCTCATTCAACATAACATTTAATCTACTAGAAACATCTGATATGATCCTATTCACTCTACTATCATTGATTTTCAAGTAAAAGACAGAATCATCCAGCATATTGCACATTTTATCAATATAAAACTCCATATCCATGATAACTACAGGACCACCTTTATCGGCTGGTCTTATCATAATGGTCCTATCATCTTTCAGGCCATTAAGTGCTTTCCTTTGTACTGGTTTCAGATTGCCAAACCATCTCTTTTTTCTATTATTTGCATCATTTTCATATAATCCTTGCTCAACCAGTTTCGAATAAGCCTCGATAAGTGGGTGGTTGCATGGAGTGTAAGTACTTGGTTTTCTAAACATATGGGGTAAACTAGTGCTGTTATGAAAATCAACCTTGATTTGGAGGTTCCGTATAAACATTTTCAAATCAATAATGCTATTTGTGATATCGCTTCTACTAGAGGGAATAAATGTTAGACCCTTCTCCAAGACATACTTTTCTTCTTCCGTTAAAAGCTTACTTGATATGTTCCACACTATTGATTCTTGGTCCCTTGCCAAATCTTTTTTAGTGTAGGACCAGCCTGTACTGGTCCTGCTGGTCTCTTTTCTGCCTTCCCTGCTCATAGACCCCTCTCCATTGATTGGCGATGGGGAAAGGGACTGATTCAGTACTCATACTATTGAATCTAGTTTTGGCCCATGCCTAGGCTAATTTTATCTACTGTTTTATTCATAATCTTATTAACATTATCGTCCTCATTCTCTATATGCTCACATATATCTATCCTTGTATTGGCATCTTCAAATACAGATATATTGTGAACATTACCAGTGGGGGAAGAGCATGTATCATTAGTACCATCCTGGTGTATTATTGCTGTGGTAACAATGGTATTTTTCTTACCCCCTGTCTGTTTATCTATGACAATAACATTAGAACCATCAGCATTGGTATCTGGCCCATCTCTGGCCAGACCAATATTGGTATTGTCTTTCATTTCATTTTGAAGGCGTGTGTTCCTCCATCCCTTGGCTCCATTCTCCACTCTGGGCCAAGTAAAGACATGGCCTTTTTTAAAATTGTCTATGTCCCTTCTAAGTTTATCACGTTTTTGTTGTAACAGTTTTTTCTCATAAATGAAAACGCTGTCTAACATTTTGTCAATAGATGCTTCTACCACTGGTCTAGGGTACATGGTAGATAAGCTCTGCTGTTGCTTCTGTAGTTTCTCCCTCAATGATGTTTCATGAGGTAAGAAGTAATTGTTCATTAGCTCCATGTACTTCAGGCTAGTATCTAAGTTTAACTGTTGCCATGAATATAACAAATCTTTATACACAGTACCTGTAGTTGGCATCTTCAGGATCCTTAAACCCCTTGGAACGATTTTATAATGCATGCTTCAAGTGTTGCCTCTGCAACTGAGTTTAAGGAAATCCCCTTCCATTTCTTGTACTAGAGTTTCAAGCCCTCGATAGTCTTCTTTGCAACTCTGTTCATCATATGTCTCAGCCAATGGACTGAAGGATAACAGTGGATTAATGTCACTTGTAACAGCATCTTCAAATCTGCTCTTAATATTAGATGTACCTGACTTGGTACTTCTAAGCATATCAGGATTGTAGGGTAGTTCAACTGTTGAATTTTGACTGCTTCCCTCAGCCATGAGTGTGTGAGCAAAAAATAAGTCACGAAAATAATGCTCACTACACTCTGGACTTATAAAATACAACAAAAAAACAGGCTAAAATAGTGGGAAGTATACTTGCTGTGTTCAATTCAAGTCAGTCACAAAAGGTAACCAAATGTTCAACAAAAAGAACCTACAAACCGCAACTCTTGATCCAATAAAAGAGTCAAAATCACCATAGAGTGTTCATTCGAACCTACTCATCCACTGGGCAATAGCTTGTAGAAAACACGCAGCCAGCATGTAGAAATAAATCCAAGCCAGTAGAAACCACATTTATTAAAATAATTAGAACACAGGGCTAGCATCTTCATCAGGCCACTAACAAACAAACATACTGACATCCCTTTTATAGCAAAATGCTAGAGTCAACTACTGATGTCACATCCTGTTTGGACATACTGAAGTCAACTGTGATGTCACATCCTGTTATACATAAAATATTTAAAGTGACATCACTTTTGTAGTAAAACGCTACAAGCAACTCTGATGCCACATCCTACTAAATGTGAAATCTTATAAAATGTTTTAAATTATTTAAAATGTTAAAAATATATATGCAGACATTGTGTAAACAGTGTACAATAAAAATGTTCTAAAATAACATTTCACCCTACTTTAACTGCTGCTGCATGTAACATTCAAAATGTTTTAAAATAATTTAAATATCTAAGTAACCATCTCATAGACAGTATGCAGCAAATAGGGTGTTTCACAATTACATACTATCTTCCTATAAATACTGCACTTATATGCATACTAGTAACAAAAATGGCACGCATGTTTAGTATTTAATAATGTTAAGGATATAATCCCATTTGAAATACTTGTATGTATAAATACATGTTTAAAATAGGGATCAGATTAATAAAGATATTAATATCTACACATGAGCTATTTAGCATAATTATAACTGTACAGAAATGATCATTCAAAACACTGCATCTAAAACTTGTACAGCGTGTGCTTCTAAATATCATAATATCTGTAACAGCATAAATCATTCAAAACAGATATGTGCACACGCAAAGATGTTGATAACGGCTGATATTATAAACATAAAAATAAAAATATATGAGACTAAATGTGCAAAATCAGGTGAGATATGTGTGCTGGATGAGAGAGGAATACATGGTATATCAGCATCTTTCATAACAATTGGCCTCTAAAGAGCCTGCAGAGTAAAATACAGAGACAACGATGGAGACAGAAATAGAAAAATGTGAGGTATGAAAATGTTATAAATATAAAAGTAAAACCAGCCAGAAGTTGATGAAGGGTGGCAAAGGGGTGAAAAGCTTCAATGAAGTTTCCTAGCTTTAAGTATAGGTTTGATGGAGACTCTGTCATTGAGGCCTGGGTACAAATCAGCCCTAAGCCTGATGATCCATTTGGCCTCTATCTGTTCCGTGGTGTTAAAAATATCTCCTCTTCTACGAGATAGAACATTGTTTTGAATTACTTGAAACAAAAGCTATGTTGGGTAGATGTATTAATTACATGCCTAGACAGAGCATTTGAAGAACATCTGACTTTGATTTTATATAAGTGTTCCTAATGTCTTTAAACTTTCTGTCCGTCTTCCTACATAAACGCAGGGGCAGTGTACACAGGTAGCCAGGTACACCACATGGCAGGTCTCACAAGTGGCAGAAACTGTGAAATGAAATTCTTGTCCTGTAATAGGATGATTGAATTTATCAGTTTCTTTAATGAATTTGCAATAATTGCATTTTGACACTTTTAGTCATTTTATGATTACTGGTTGTATTTTTGTCAAACCTATTTGGACCACATAACATTCTGTGTAAATTCAACTTATTTTTATATGTAAATTTTGGTTCTTGGCTCAATATCTCAGAAATAACTGGATCTGTTAGCAAGATGTCCCAATGTTTTCGATATATGCTTTCAATACTATTTACATCTTGTGTAAAATGTATCGGTATTCTGATAACTCCACTGCTAGTTTTGGTGATGCTACTATCATCTAGAAGTAGGGAAAAGCCCTACCTTCTTTCAATTCACCTATGGTACCTAAAGAAGCTTCAACTTCTGTTACCGTGTATGACCTGTCTATAAATTTATTCCTCAAGTCTTCTATGCCTGTTTTAAAGCATGAGTCTTCAGAAAACAGCCTAGATACCCTCATGGCTTGACTTTTCACGATGTTACCAAAGACATGCTTAGGATGCATGCTGCTTCGATGGAGAAAGTTATTTCTATAGCAATCCTTTCGAAAAACTCCAGTGTTAAGTATACCATTTGGTAATTGTTCAACATATACGTCTAAATAGGGTATGACATCTTTGGAATTAACCATAGAAAATCTTAAAAAACTGGTGTCTTGATTTATTTTATCTTTATTTTTATTTTCATTTATCATAGAAAGACCTCAATTGCTCAACTGTTACAGCAAAAACGTGATAAACTTAGAAGGGACATAGACGATTTTGAGAATGGAGCCAAGGGATGGAAGAACACACGCCTTCAAAATGAAATGAAAGACAATACCAATATTGGTCTGGCCAGAGATGGGCCAGATACCAATGCTGATGGTTCTAATGTTATTGTCATAGATAAACAGACAGGGGGTAAGAAAAATACCATTGTTACCACAGCAATAATACACCAGGATGGTACTAATGATACATGCTCTTCCCCTGGTAATGTTCACAATATATCTGTATTTGAAGATGCCAATACAAGGATAGATATATGTGAGCATATAGAGAATGAGGATGATAATGTTAATAAGATTATGAACACAAATCTGAAAACAGTAGATAAAATTAGCCTAGGCATGGACGCCAAAACTAGATTCAATAGTATGAGTACTGAATCAGTCCCTTTCCCCATCGCCAATCAATGGAGAGGGGTGGGGGCAGCGGTCTATGAGCAGGGGAAGGCAGAAAGGAGACCAGCAGGACCAGTACAGGCTGGTCCTACACTAAAAAAGATTTGGCAAGGGACCAAGAATCAATAGTGTGGAACATATCAAGTAAGCTTTTAACGGAAGAAGAAAAGTATGTCTTGGAGAAGGGTCTAACATTTATTCCCTCTAGTAGAAGCGATATCACAAATAGCATTATTGATTTGAAAATGTTTATACGGAACCTCCAAATCAAGGTTGATTAACAGCACTAGTTTACCCCATCCGTTTAGAAAACCAAGTACTTACACTCCATGCAACCACCCACTTATCGAGGCTTATTTGAAACTGGTTGAGCAAGGATTATATGAAAATGATGCAAATAATAGAAAGAGATGGTTTGGCAATCTGAAACCAGTACAAAGGAAAGCACTTAATGGCCTGAAAGATGATAGGACCATTATGATAAGACCAGCCGATAAAGGTGGTCCTGTAGTTATCATGGATATGGAGTTTTATATTGATAAAATGTGCAATATGCTGGATGATTCTGTCTTTTACTTGAAAATCAATGATAGTAGAGTGAATAGGATCATATCAGATGTTTCTAGTAGATTAAATGTTATGTTGAATGAGGGTAAGATTAATCAAGAATTATTCACATACCTTGTAGAGGAACATCCAACGATACCCATTATACAGGGAATACCCAAGATTCACAAAAATGGCTTGGATCCACCTATGAGGCCAATTGTTGCAGGGAAAGGCTGGATCACAGAGCCGATTTCCATCTATTTAGAGTCCTTATTAAGACCCATAGTGGACAAGTACACACACATACTGAAAGATACTAAACAATTCCTAATTAAACTATATGAGAATACCTCGGTGAGTGATGGTTTCCAGCATAAAATGTTTGTGACACTTGATGTCAACTCTCTTTTTACTGTTATTCCTAATCATGAGTGACTCAATAGCATAAGTAGGATTCTTACTAGAGATGGCACATTCTCCGAAGGAAGGATAGAAGTTATCACGGAATTGATGGAAATTGTATTAACAAATAATATTTTCTTGTTTAATGGTCAAGTATATCTTCAGAGGGATGGCGTAGCTATGGGCACTTCTTGTGCCAATAGCTACGCCAACCTGGTTATGGCTTACTGGGAAGTTTCTTCTCTATTTCAGATGGAGGAATTTTGTCAGAATGTTTCTTTCTACACTAGGTTTGTAGATGACCTCTTCCTTATTTGGAAAGGTGATGAAGAACAATTGAGGTCTTTCTATGATAAAATAAATCAAGACAACAGATTTTTAAGATTTTCTATGGTTAGTTCCAAAGACGTCATACCCTATTTAGACGTATATGTTGAACAACTACCAAATGGTATACTTAACACTGGAGTTTTTCGAAGGATTGCTATAGAAATAACTTTCTCCATCGAAGCAGCATGCATCCTAAGCATGTCTTTGGTAACATCGTCAAAAGTCAAGCCATGAGGGTATCTAGGCTGTTTTCTGAAGACTCATGCTTTAAAACAGGCATAGAAGACTTGAGGAATAAATTTATAGACAGGTCATACACGGTAACAGAAGTTGAAGCTTCCTTAGGTACCATAGGTGAATTGAGAGAAGGTAAGATGTAAATAGTATTGAAAGCATATATCGAAAACATTGGGACATCTTGCTAACAGATGCAGTTATTTCTGAGATATTGAGCCAAGAACCAAAATTTACATATAAAAATAAGTTGAATTTACACAGAATGTTATGTGGTCCGAATAGGTTTGACATAAATACAACCAGTAATCATAAAATGACTAAAAAGTGTCAAAAATGCAATTATTGCAAATTCATTAAAGAAACTGATAAATTCAATCATCCTATTACAGGACAAGAATTTCATTTCACAGTTTCTGCCACTTGTGAGACTTGCCATGTGGTGTACCTGGCTACCTGTGTACACTGCCCTCGTGTATGGAAGATGGACAGAAAGTTTAAAGACCGGAACACTTATATAAAATCAAAGTCAGATGTTCTTCAAATGCTCTGTCTAGGCATGTAATTAATACATCTACCTAACATAGCTTTTTGTTTCAAGTAATTCAAAACAATGTTCTATCTCATAGAAGAGGAGATATTTTTAACACCACGGAACAGATAGAGGCCAAATGGATCATCAGGCTTAGGGCTGATTTGTACCCAGGCCTCAATGACAGAGTCTCCATCAAACCTATACTTAAAGCTAGGAAACTTCATTGAAGCTTTTCACCCCTTTGCCACCCTTCATCAACTTCTGGCTGGTTTTACTTTTATATTTATAACATTTTCATACCTCACATTTTTCTATTTCTGTCTCCATCGTTGTCTCTGTATTTTACTCTGCAGGCTCTTTAGGGGCCAATTGTTATGAAAGATGCTGATATACCATGTATTCCTCTCTCATCCAGCACACATATCTCACCTGATTTTGCACATTTAGTCTCATATATTTTTATTTTTATGTTTATAATATCAGCCGTTATTAACATCTTTGCGTGTGCACATATCTGTTTTGAATGATTTATGCTGCTACAGATATTATGATATTTAGAAGCACACGCTGTACAAGTTTTAGATGCAGTGTTTTGAATGATCATTTCTGTACAGTTATAATTATGCTAAATAGCTCATGTGTAGATATTAATATCTTTATTAATCTGATCCCTATTTTAAACATGTATTTATACATACAAGTATTTCAAATGGGATTATATCGCTTATTATTAAATACTAACTAGTATGCATATAAGTGCAGTATTTATAGGAAGATAGTATGTAATTGTGAAACACCCTATTTGCTGCATACTGTCTATGAGATGGTTACTTAGATATTTAAATTATTTTAAAACATTTTGAATGTTACATGCAGCAGCAGTTAAAGTAGGGTGAAATGTTATTTTAGAACATTTTTATTGTACACTGTTTACACAATGTCTGCATATATATTTTTAACATTTTAAATAATTTAAAACATTTTATAAGATTTTACATTTAGTAGGATGTGGCATCAGAGTTGCTTGTAGCGTTTTACTACAAAAGTGATGTCACTTTAAATATTTTATGTATAACAGGATGTGACATCACAGTTGACTTCAGTATGTCCAAACAGGATGTGACATCAGTAGTTGACTCTTTGCTATAAAAGGGATGTCAGTATGTTTGTTTGTAAGTGGCCTGATGAAGATTCGCTTGAAGCTTAGCCCTGTGTTCTAATTATTTTAATAAACGTGGTTCCTACTGGATGCTTGGATTTATTTCTACATGCTGGCTCTATTGCCCAGTGGATGAGTAGGTTCGAATGAACACTCTATGGTGATTTTGACTCTTTTTATTGGATCAAGAGTTGTTTGTAGGTTACAGCTTCGTTTCTTTTTGTGGAACATTTGGTTACCTTTTGTGACTGACTTGAATTGAACACAGCAAGTATACTTCCCACTATTTTAGCCTGGTTTTTTGTTATATTTAACAACCAGATTTAGTTTTATGTTCTTTTGTACAGGGTATAACTAGACAAAGAATATCTGGCTTGTTTCTTAAAGGGTGTTGTGAACGTTCTTCTGTAGGGTATGAGTATACCAACAGCCAATCAAATCCTTATCTATTCATTGCTATGACAACATTAAAACTGCTCAGCAATTGTAAAGATAGGTGAAAACTACTTCCCAAGCTCGTTTGTACTGCAGTCTTAATAGACTTCTTATAAAACTTCACGAGCACTTAATTCCCGCTCAAACAATTGCTGTGAAAATGAAAAACAAAAAAAAACACCTAAAAATACTGATTCTCGCCCCTCGCAAGGAACTCACTACCCCTGGCCTAAACATATCAGGGTCAGCTCACATCATGTTCATTGCTCCTTTAACCCTATTCTCTGTATACCCTCTGACTGCATACAATATTAATACACTCGACCGACAATGCTTCTCTATTCTGACCTGTTATATCTGTACATCAGTTCCACATAAGCTGTAACTGCAACCAACAGTACTGCACCTTTCATTATCAATTTAGAAGGTGAAGTAAGACATTGCTAGAACTACAACAGTTCTCGTCTCCTATTCCATAGAAAAATCCCACTAATTAACCCCGACAAGTAGAGATTGCCAAATACTTCAACAAGCCCTGCCTAGAATATTACTCCAACGACAACTATCTCCCTGAGAGAACCTTGATTTTGAAGTCATGGAAGTGAGAATTTTTTCCTCAACATATCATGTCTTAATGAGCTGTGAGATCACACAGCCACAGATCTAGTTGTACAAAGGCACAACCACTTTATCAATCAAGGATAGCCATCAAAGCAATCTAGTTTACCTCATGAAGTGCAACCTTATTTTCCATACAGAGATGAGATATTGTCTGAAAAATGTATCATTATGAAAGGTCCAAAAGTAATTGTTCCAAAGTCATTTCAACAAGAGTACATTACTATCTTGCATCATGGTCACACAGGAACTGGCTCTACCAAAAGAAGGGTGAGAGGTCTAGCATTTTGGCCTTCAGTGTCACAAGACACTGAGAGAGTACTTTTATCTTGTTCTGTGTGTAATAGTACAAAGCCACATCAACAGAAGGAACCACTTCAGCTAAACCAGATTCCTGAGCTGCCTTGGTTGACAGTAGCCACCATTTTTAAATGGAATGGTCAACATTATTTGGTGTTAGTAGACTCTTACTCCAATTGTTTTGAGATTGACCTATTTCCTAACCTAACATCCAGTGCTGTCATTAATAAGATGAAGCATCATTTTGCAGTCCATTGTAGTCTGCACCATGTTATTTCTGACAATGGCATGCAGTTTACAAGCCAACAGTTCAAAAGATTTGCCAAAGAATTGGACTTTACTCTTGTCACAAGTAGCCCAGAGTACCCATAGTCAAATGGTTTGGAAGAATGTGCATGTCTAACTCTAATGTTGTTTTTATTAAGGGCAGTCTTTGTAAGAGGGAGGATGTAGATCAAGGTGTATGTATGTATCTTTAAGAAGCTATTTAAGGGCTTGCACAAGTGCATAAATACTGAGCACTTGAGGCTGACTGCCATTTTCTAGTAAACTGTTGAGATGTAAGCATGTATGTATGTAAGGTTTGTCTGTTAATTGGTTAGTTTATATTTTATGATGCTGCTATCCATCCTGATGTGTTTCTACTTATTAAAGCATTTAAATGAAATAACCTGACTGCTTGTCATCTATGTTAGAAAGGGACGAGCAACAGGTATGATGTTCACAAAATAAAGAGAAGAAAACTGCTGCCTTCTTCATTTTTTTTATTTTATGTTGCGTGAAGAAGGATTATCTTCCCTGCTGGCAGTATTACAGCTATCCATGCATCTAACTGCAAATTGTACTGGTCAATGGTCAGAACGTTATGTTGAACCTGTAATGTCAATTGATACTAAGTCATATCTTGATTATATGTAGCTTCCTTTTATATTTACATTATATATGTGTGAGTGTGTGTGTGTGTGTGTGTGTGTGTGTGTGTGTGTGTGTGTGTGTGTGTGTGTGTGTGTGTGTGTGTGTGTGTGTGTGTGTGTGTGTGTGTGTGCATGATAAGTATCTCAAATGTGTATTGAGAATGTCCTGCTCTCCTGGGGTTCTAATCCAGAGATGGTGGTGTTTGCGTGAACATGATGTTTAAAGAAAATATGGTCATGTAGAAGGGCAACAAAGTTGAGGAACTACCAGAACTGTATATTTTAACCAATTGTTTCATAATGTTTCCTCTATTTCAGTAGAAGTTTTTTCCTTTTCTCTTCATTGTTTGCATTCCACTTGGCATTGCTCACTCTGGCTCACAGTGGTCTCTAGCAGTGAGCTACAGCTCACTTCTTAAGGAAAAAAGGGAAACATATAATTTGGACTGCATTATGTAGTGCAAACAAGCCTGACACTGGTGTGCAAACATCAGCAATCTGGATAGTACTAAATGAATAAATTCTACAAGTCAAGTATCACTGTGGCACTAGGTGTACATGAGATGAATGTAGAAACATAAAACATGAGATACAGATTTTGAATGCAGATTTCAGAAATAGTTTTATTACTTGATTCAGAATAACTACTGACACTCAGTGTTGTATAAAAAACGAACAGGCTCTAGTCTGTGATACATGCTAAATATCTTAACTGTAGTCTATCTGAATGTGTGGCACATAGGTATGTTTGTTGTAAATTAACATCTTCTCATTACTGATAATACTATATGGTAAGGATGTTGCTAGATATGAAATTTGTTAAAGTGTGCTAACACAAAAATAGCATGAGTAATGTGTTATATATGCTGAAGAAATGTTCTATATGGCACACACTGACATCAAGACACTTATACAATATGTTATAAATGTTGATGTCATGAGTAATTATATGTACCATGGCAAGAGTGACCTCCTGTCATTGTGTTGTCTCCTTTTTGAGCAATACTATTACATAAAATCCTAGTTATGTTTAACCTAAATGCTACTTATGATAGTGTAAGAAGATGTGAAAAGGATGACTGTGGCATGATATAACAGCTTTGTTCTTTGCTATACATATCCATTAGATGTGTTAATGTGGTCCTTTTTTAAAAATTTTTATAACACCTTTTGCATTTACTCTCCATCTGGCACTCACAAACACTGTTGACTTCCTAAGGAAAAAAGTGAAAAAATTAATTTGGCCTGCCTTCTGTAGCGCAAACTATCCTGACATGGTTACACTGCCATCAGCACAGCACTCAGTGAAGACAAAGCACCTGCCAGATAACTTTCTCTGTTGTGCAAGGTATAAGAGCAGTGAGTTTAGAGAAAGAAGACAGGTGATGCTGATTTGATTTCAATTAAGTTTTAATTTTAAAGAGGGGAAATCTGAATGCATATTTAAACATATTTTGTTATATCATTGTGCTGCAGTTTGAAAAATCTACTATCTTCAGTATTGTTAGTGACATGTGAGCTGTTTTCTGTCCTCTTCCCATTAATTGGCATTAACTACAGTCCTGGTAATGTATTCTAGAATCTAAAATTATGTTGTGGCAAGGAGATGTGAGAAAGAGGAATTTGTCACTGTGATGCACTTCTTGCTCTGGTCATTGCTAGTTATACCATATGATTGGTGTAATTTTCCTTTAAGGCTTTACTATCTTTTTTTATTTTAATGTTAGTGCCTTCTGCAATTGGGCTCCAGACAGCAGCATACAAACACAGTTCACTTCCTAAGGAAAAAAAGTGCAAAATTTTATTTGGGCTATTTTCTCTAGTGCAAATGCGCCTGGCAGAAATACATGGATGTCAGCATTTTGGGTAGGACTCGGTGAATAAATTTCGCCTGCCAGGTAACTATCCCTGTGGGGCAAAGTGTAAGTGTGGTGAGCTTAAAGAAGTCAGGCAGCTGATGCAAGTTTCAAATCCAGTTGACAGATACTTTTACAGAAGGGTCAGGATGCCATTTGCCACAAAATTTTGGTTAGGAATGTCATAGTAAATGTACATGAATATCATAATTATTGTGTATTGCAACAAATGTATCATTACTGCTTTGTATAGAAGCCCAATATAATGTGTACAAATTATGTTAAAAATAACAATGATGGTATTTAATGCAAAATGCTCATGCATACTTATGATGCGTACAATAATTCTGTTATAATACTTACGAGTTATCACATATGTGTTTATAACAGTATGTCTTATGAAATATGTATGTAACCTAACCCACCATTACTCAGGTATTACTCAGGTCATACAACTGCATGCATGTGCAATGCAATTGCAAACACAAACAATGTCTTTTACATAGAAATGCAGTCCCATGCTATGTAAAGTTGTAGACATACAGGCATCTCTGAAATATATCTCCATTCATTCTTAAACTTGTATACCTCTAATTACCATGTTAAAAAGTAAGTTTTCTTGTGACACTGATAGTTACAGTGGTGGCTCATGCTATTGGACTTCAGGACTGCAGCCCCCCCAGATGTAAAACAAACAAACAAAAAATAATGTACTTGGCATTCCCAGCTGTGTGTGTGTAAAGTGTCCCAGTTATATGTAACTGGTGGCTAGAAAATAACTCAGGCTCAAACTGTGTACCTTGAGCGCAGGTAGCACAAGCCTGACTTCCCTCCCACCACCACTTGTGAAAAGTGTTCAAATTTTTGCCTCATATTTTTGTTCTGTTCTGTTCCTCATACAATCTGTGGTTTTCTGGATTTGGATTCCACAAAATAATGACAGACATTTGAATTTTCGACTTCATATTTTTTATAAAGTACATGGTAACACAAAACCTTTTTTTCTAGCAATTTTCTAAGTTTATAAGATCAATATTTTAAATGTATCCCTATTTTGGGGGCATGTTGAAGAGGTTGAGAGATATGGTGAGAACTGAATTCACTGAATATGTTTGGGGGCTGTATTCCCCCATTATTGGATTTGTCCAGGTCTTTTGTGCTAAGAGGCTGAGAGTTATGGTAAGAACTGAATTCACTAAATGATAGCCATTTAAGTTTCAGACTTCCTGTCTTTCAAGAAACAGCTGATTTGGCATAGTGGTATGTCTCTCTGACTGTAGTGCACTGGGACCTGGCTCCAAGACTTGGCAGTGAAATGCATGGTAGTAGCACAGCATTTTATTCTAGCAACTTTCCAAGATTATACAAGCAATATTTAAAATGTATCCCTGGTTTTGGGGCTTTTGTCCCTTCCCAATAAATTTTGGCTTTTTACAAATTTCTTGTGCTCATGTGCTGCAAAGTTGAGAGATACAGTTGAGTTTCGAGTGGATTTTACAAGGAGCTGAGAGGTTCAGGGGAAGAGAAGTTTAGTGTTGCTTATGCTGAGCCTGCTTGCATTGTTAATAGCACAACAGGTAGTGTACTTGCTTTTGATGCAGAAGGTTGTGGGTTCTACTGCTACAGTATGTAAGTGTATTGCTGATACTGTACTGTGTTGTACTTTTGAAGGGGGTGGCTGCTGCAGTCCTGAGAATGTTCTCTTTGGTGGAGATACCTTGTAACTATGAGCCTGTTATCAGTTTGCCATCCATTCCCTATTGCAATATTACTAGCTTATCATTTTTTAATGTAACATAGGCAAGTTATTCTGCAAGGATACAGGCACTTTATTTGTAGATGAAACAATGAAATATAAAGTTGCTTGCTAGCAGCAACCTGTTCATTAGTTACAGATCTCTTTAATGTGGAATTATTTAGATGACTTTTACTTCTGCAGAGATTGTGCATATTTCTTGATACTGATGGATTGTAGACGTTTGAGTAGACTTTTGTGATAGAAATGCTCTGAATTGGGCAGCTTTGTCATTATTGGTGCATGCATTTTGTTTCATTGTTTACTGGAAAAATGTTCAAACACTAAATTTAAAATGCCTTCTAACAACTGTACTGTATTATACAAGGAATATAATTTAATACAATCAGGAAGGTGCATCAAAGAACACTCGTATGTTCATGTGCAAGGGGCCTATGATTTGAAAACAGCCCAGAGTTAATCTTTATCTGCCACTGACCAGATCTATTTTCTTTGAATGTAGGTTTCATTGCTGTTTCAATTAATGTGAGTTTCAAGGGCAGAGAAGTTTTAATGCTAAGTCTATTTTCGTTATGAGATTGCATTGCTTTGTTTAGCAGATGTCTATTCATGTTTGTGCTGTAAAATGTAAAATAAAACTTTTAAATGAAATCCAAATCATCATACAAGTAAAGCAGTATGCATATTACAATGTTTATGGTAAATGGGGTGAAATATCCAAGTAATGTGACATTGGAATGGCTGGAAAGGGGAGGCCCCATTCAACCATGATTTTGTGAGGGGGGGGTGTCAAACTCAAAGATAGCCCCAGCTGAACTATACCTCTCAGCTGTCCAGATTTTCACAGAATGAATAGATTTTTGCTTCTTATTTTTGGTTTGTTCCTCATAAAATGTGTGGTTTTCTGGAAAATCATTTAGTAATGAAATCACTAAATAATGACAGACATTGAGTTTCAGACTTCATACGCTTCAGAAAAATGCATGCTAAAGCAAGACCTGTTATTCTATCAACTGTCTAAGTTTATACAAGAGCAATTTTTAGTAATGTCTGTATGTTCCCCCAGTATATTTGGCCTTGTCCAGATTTCCTGCATTAAGAGGTTGAGAGGTATACGCAAATAAATAGCTTTATAGAATTAGGTATATCCAAACCTCTCAACTGTCCCCAACTTTGGCTCAAAATGTTGCTCGCCCCCTAATAATCCCTCTGCAAAATGGTAATTTTGGAAAAAATGTGGAGAGTTTACAATTAATGAATAATTTTAATGATCAGAGTTATAGATTACTTTTATTTCAGAAATGCATGCAGACTCTCTTCTTTTGTCAGCTATTCAACTTAACAGTACTAATATTAAAAATGTGTCCCTTCTTTGACAGGTTCCCAATTGCATTGTGTGGCTATTTTATATTTTTGCATCCCATTTTTGGTCTGTTTTTCAAAAAAATGTGGTTTTCTGGAAAATTAGTGGCAAATCATTAAAGATTGAAGTTAGAAAATAATGACAGACATTTGAGTTTCATATTTCATACCCTTCAGAAAATTCATACTAATGCAATACCTACTATTCTATTATCTTTCTAAGTTTATAAGAGAAATATTTTAAAAAAAAATCCTTATTTTTGGGCCTTTGTCCTACTTCTATTTATTGCTTTGTTCAGATTTCTTGCTCTGAGGTTGAGAGGTATGACAAATGTGTAAGAGCCATCGCCATCAGCCAGAGACATTTCAAACAGTGACATACTAGTTGCACCCCCACTCCCCCATGTAGTGACTCTGGATGTGTCTAAGCAAGGCAAGGAGCAGTTATGCAGTGTAAGTGTGCAGAGTATCCCCCCTTCCAAGGTAGACACAAGTACTACAGTGGCTTTTATCTGTCTTTGATTTTGCAGAATGTTCTGGTTTTCTGTCATATTTTTATACTGTCAATTTATGCTTTTTATTATTCAGAACATGCATGTTGTTGCAGTACCTGTTGCACTGTGTTTAAGTAGCAATGCTTTAATGACCATCGGGTAAGCTTGTCTGAGACTGTAAGATGCAAGTAAGCTTTAATAAGCAAACTGTTAAAAAATTACCAACATTGAAAGCCTTTTTGTTGTTGCCATGCAGAGAATATTTTCATAGCTAGATAACATATAAGCCTTAGGTATTGAAATGCATATGATAGTATTTGTAATAAAGGACAGGATTACAGTATTTTCCAAAGCTTATTACATTTGTTGGAGACTTGCAGTCACCTTTGCAGGCTTTACCTGTATACTAAACAAAATTCCAGTCTATCATAGCCTGTGCAGTAATCCTTTAAGCAATTAATCTTCAGCTTGTTTCTTGTTTGATGTTCATTTTTTACTTTGATCATGTTTTCCCCATGAAACAAGTTGATAGTTGTTGTCAGGCAGCAGGTCTTTTTTGGATAAGAAATGTTTTTACAAGTGGGGGTATTACACAGATTGCTACTTTCAGCATGTTACTTGGTACTTTGTTAAAGCTGAATATACATTATAATTAGAACTGCAGTGCAAGGAGAAGTGATTTGAGTTGAGTACTGCTTGCTTTTTTATACTTGATTTTGACTGGTATTCCAGCAATGTATTTAAAAAGTAATGCATTGAAATATTTTTTTTCTTCTACACTTCATTTTGTCTTGATTGGACTCTCATAATTACGGTTTGGCACCTAGGGCAGCATATTTAATTAAAGTCCCATTTTTTGTGGTTTTGAGCATAGCTCTGCCGCTTTCTAGTTGGACACATCCCATTTCCATTGGCCCCACCCATTCAGCTGTCTCCTGCACCCCCCCTTGATTTGAAGTCTCCAGCCTCCACTGGATAGTTAATAAGTACATTTTAACATTTCATCCTTTTTTGTAGTGGGTTCGATTCCCAGGTGGAATAGTGTGCATGTTCCACCAGCCCAATATGTCGCAATTCATATTATTTTTCCTTGAAACAAACATGATTATAGACATCAGCATAAAATATATCAGCGTTAAACATTGGGACTTGCCTCAGTAGGTTGAGAATCACACATGGACAAATCTATTTGCCATTTTAACACCTTCTGTGCTCTTTGATAAACTCAGTGCCAATGAGTTTGGCAAGTTATTGCTCTGCTTCCGATTGTGCAAATGTAGTTGGCAAGGTTGTATGTTTTTGTGCAAAATCTGTTACGTGTGATATCTGAATTGGCCCCGAGTTCACACCCATATTTCTAGCTTGACTGTTGCAGATATGGCTTGTGGCGGTAGGTATGGTGTTCCAATTAGAGGTCAAAGGTGTGGTGTTGAAAAGTCCAACATCTTTCTGGTTGCATCACCACAGGTAAAACAGCCACCCAGCTCATCTGTGGTCACAGCATGTCATCATTGCTTTCACAACTTATACCCTACCTGCTCCACATAGATCAGGTAGCTCTTCCCCAGGTGCTGGTGTAGAGGTACCATCTGGGAGCACTAGTACTAGTGGAGGTGGTGATTTTTGTCACCTGTAAGGAGCTGACAGGGTGGGTGGAGGGCATTTTGAACAGGGGCATCAATGTCTGAATTGGAAGGGTTGAAAAAGTTTTGCATTGTATTGTCAACATTATGCCATGTCTAGCACTGACTCAGGCAACTGATACAGGAAACAGAGATGACAGTTATGAGAGTCAGGACTAATTCTCACAGTTCCAATGTGGACATGGATACACCTGTAAGGTCCCCATCTCTATCTCCAGTAATGGATAGCTCATATTTTCGGGTCTATCACCATCCCTATGTCTTCCACATCCTGTCTGATTGCACCTGCTAGCTAACCTACCATACCTACCTGACCCTTTCATTCCTAAGTACCTTCTCTAACATTCTTCTCTCACTCTCAAATAAAAAAAAAAAAAAAGCGGGCACCTGTCCCATAAAAAAATTTACACCCAGTACATAGCTCTCTAATTCACCAATGTGTCAACTTGACACACTTGATTTGGACAACTGGCTATACAACATTATTCTGTTGTTGTAACCCACACATGGTGTGTTGACTCTCCAAAGTCATAAAATTGTGTACATATAATAATACATGTTTGTTCTGAATAAATGGATAGTTATGGTGCTCTCCCACCACTACCAGCAAATTCCTGTATTCTTTCCCCTGTGTTCTACACTCTGATTGTCACCTCCATTTTTAAATCAGTCCTAACTGTTTTGCAAATGCTTAATCTGGTCAAACAATAGAATTACACACAGCACACATGGCCAGAAACAACCCATCTAAAAGCCTTCACTTTTTCCCTCAACCTTTGTGCAGAGGTTGGCAGCACACACCAATGCTTAGTAATAGTGAATGGCATTTAACTTTAACTACGGCAAAAGCTGCACATTTTAATTTCAGTTGCAGTAGTCCAGCTATTTACACAAACATTTGCTTAAATCTGCTGTGCTATAGAAATACAGAGTACGTGTTGATTAAAGGCACTAATTTGAAACAGTTACTCTAACAGTACTTAGGCTGCTGGATATAATGAAATAGATGTTCTTATGTGTTGTGTTGATGTTCTTGTATGGTGCCACAGTTTTGATTGCAGCTGTATGTCAAATTATTATTTCATGACTGTTTAGATTCCTATAACATGTTTAACTGCAAATGTCTTCTATCTCCATTTACAACATTTCATTAACATACCATTTGAATAGTCCAGCAAAAAGCATTTGAATTCCCTACAGGAAGACTTAGTGTGACACCCTTATACTGCTTATATCTTAAGGTTAGTTGTATTCTCCTAACTCTATTTGCTCCCTATAATGAGCACTTTATTGTACAGGGCCTGATAAATTAAAAATGAGGAATTAAGTAAGAGTAACACATCATGCAGATGTTCCTACATGTCCCGGAAAAAGTGCTATTGTGATTTCTCTCTTCAGATTTCTCTCATTCTCTCTCTCTCTCTCGCTCTATTCACCCCTCTGCCTCAGTATGACATCACTATCCTTCAATGTGTGATTTAACATGTGTGAAGTAGGAGTTCCTTTAAGGAATGATCAGATAATGTTTATATCTGCAGACAGACTTTTGAGTGCTTTCAAGGGTTCTAAGCTGAGCATTAGCTAAGTGTTACTGACTGTTTTAGTAAGTACACTGATTTTTGCGTAGGAGTAGCTTTAGACACAATGATCCACCATTATCTCACTTCTGTCATAAGGTATGTGGTCCCTGCCTCCCTCTCTCCCATCTGTTTATCTTCTCCCTTCTGTGTCATTAGTGTTCCTCCTCTGTATTTGCACAATGTAATGCACTGAGCACCAACTGCAACTCAGGCTTAATGGAAGTACTCAGCTTAAGGCAATATCTTGTGAGTTTTACCTGCTGCCTCATTACTCTTGTGCCCCTCACACTACAGTGCTTAATGGTGTTAAGCTAGGCTAATCTTCTGTTGAGCAAGTTTAAGACTTGAATATACAGCATACAGTTGTCATGAGGGTAATGAAGAGTAATACATATATTCTCCTTTTTTAGTAATCTGTTGTCATATTTGAACTTTGTAATGTAGGAGTTCCTTTGTGGTGTGTTTAGATAATACTCAGGTCTGTTTACTTTCCTTAAGATAATATCAATGTTCAAATCCAGATGTACGCCAAACTGTTTTGGAATGTTTTGTATGACTCCCATAGTTGTAACCTATTTGCTTCACATTTTCTTAACAAAACATTATCCTGCTGCTTTATTGACATGCTTGGTACCTATTGTGAAGACTGTCTTGTACAGATCTTGCCTGAAAAATCATGATTATAAAGCAAGCAGTAACACAACACAAATATATGTGAAATGAACCATAAAATAATCTCTTTGTATGTCTGTATGTGTATTCCTGTCACCTACTACCCACCTCTTCCAACCCCTTCTAAGTTCTCAAATAAACCTTCTTGAATCAAAACTGCTTCCATAAGTCATGTTTCCACATGCAAAAACATGCTTGTTCTCAGATGAATTTCATAATATACCTGTACGTTAATACAAACATGCTCATCACATCACTGTGATGAGATCATCATGACAAACGTGGACTGCCTCTGATTAAGAGTTCGACTTTTCCTGAAGCACTTGCAGCTAATACTGTTTTCTCCAGACTGTATGACTAGATAGGCAGGAGGCTCACATCTCACAGTGGAGAACTTCTTAGTGTGGCTTTGATGTCAGGTAAACAGAGCTTTCCGAAGAGATATGTTGTACCAGCTTCCAGTCAGAGAAGATTTCAAGATGACAGAGGATGCCCCATCCCCTTATCCCACTTTTACCACAGACATTTTCTCTGCATAACACTGATGAGGACATCATGTTAAAAGTGCACTATGCGTCTTAACAACTCAGACTTCTCCCATGGTATGTGTAGTTAATTCTGTGCTCTATAGATTGTAATTTGACTGTGCACTATGAATGTGCAGGTAGGTTACAATGTTGTCAGCTAGCTATCTGCTGAGTATATGTGTGACTGGGGATTCCTAATACAACAATTTATGCTCATTTTTCATGCAAAAATGGTTTATGACATAATGATGATGCCAAGAGATGACATTTCCCATGAGAAATGCTAAGACTTTTCCTGTAGTGTGAGGACACGAGACCTGTTCTAAGTGCCATTGCCTTAGTAAGGGATGTGGTTGAATATGTGATTGTCCCCATATTGTGCATGAATGCTGCTTTTTTTTCACATTTTCTGATGACTGCATGCATCACTTGTGTTTGCTGGGTATGTTGTAGCAATGTTGTTGTGTTGTGATGTAGCAACAGTCTGTTAAAGAAAATACTGGCACACATATCCCCTGCAGTAATAACATGATGTCACCACTTCAAAGAACCAAATATCTCACAATTGTAGCACCACTTGCACTGCGGTGCATTCATTCTTCTCAATATCATGCAGCTTCTGTTGACATATTGTTAGGTGTTCAAAATCCACATTCACTGACTGTAACCAGTGTGTGTCTTAATGTCTTATTTTGCATGAAAGGCATCCACAAGTATTAAACATGTACAGTTACAATGGGAGAAACCTCCCCCAGCCCATTTATCCCACACATATTACAGCACAATCACATGATGTGGAACTATATAGCTTGCTGTTCATTTCCAGCAAAGAGCAACATTCTATGAATGTACTGATATTACACAAACAACAGTGTGATGTTATTATTCTTTGCAAGTTTTACTTTAGAGAAAGGCATTTAAAGTAATTTTGTAATATCCTGCTAGTGAAACCATTGTGATCAGAGTGCTCCTGCATCATATGCATTCACTAGTGACTTGTACAGCATATGCACACAGATACAGTCTATATCAATTCTGGGACAATGCTGTTGCAAAAAAACAGATCAGCTTCCTTGAGAAATAACATTAATACTGCACTGCTAACAGTTGTATGAGCATTGACATAGTTATCTCCTTGTCTTCAGTCTGAAAAAAAAATCATATTGTATAAATTATCCACAAATGTCCTTTATTACTATACATGCTAATTTAATTTATTTGTGACAAAATCCAATGTTGTGATGTGTGTCAGTCAATATACAGCTCTGTGTAGTATGATATTCAGAGATCTGAATCTGGTAACATCTGTCTGTCACATAACTGTCAGACTGTAGTGCCTTATGCAAAGGAAGTATTTATGGCACAGTCAGAATGAAACATTTTTAACTCATCACCCTCTACAGTAGGAGATCTGTACCACTTACCATAGTGAGGTGCTATAAGCCCTTCAAGTGTGTTCTTCATGACATAGACAGTATGCCTATTTCTGTAGTATCACAAGTTGATACACATATTTCAGACATCTGTCCACACATGTGCTTGAGTCTGTCAACATGCACATTTTAAGTATGTCATTGATTGTTCACAGGCATGACTTAATTTTCAAATAAGAACGCATGGTATTGCTTTTCTTCTTCTAAAACATTTATGTATTACTGCAATTGTTTTCTTCATACTGTACAGCTTTGATAGGACATAATGTCTTCCTGTATGACATGATGTTAGATCATCACATAATGTATTTGGGCCTGTGTTCATACACTTTCTTGTTCATTTGTGCTGCTTACATGCTGTTATGGCAGTGTTCTCTGTAATGTCTTGTGAAAATGCTCAGTATAATCATGCAGTAGATGAGCTACATTTACAAACAGAGACTTTGAAATACTGAAATGTCATCAAAGCTGTGTTGTCATTTGCCACTTATGTATTTGGAGTGCTATTATATTACTGTGTATGATGTACATGAATATAAATTACATGCTTTCTAATACACATGTCAAGGTAATATACCCTGCTATCTGTGGTTGCCAAATAACAACAAATGGTAAAACATCGCCCTTTCTGCTGTGCATGACACAACAACTGTACAGATCATGCCTTGCTTATACAGGATGAAATAGAGGATATAACAATAGTCAGTTATCACACATACATTCCCTGTATATATATATATATATATATATATATATATATATATATATATATATATATATATATATAGATAGATATATCTACTTCAGTAGATCGAACTTTTACAAGTTCAAACCACATATGGCCGAGACCATATGTTCGAACTCGTAAAAGTTTGAACACTGAAGTAAAAACAAATAAAACAACAAAACACAAAACTAAAAATCTATAGCAGGGAGGCTATGCTCCATACACCCCCCACACCCCCCTTACTTAAATATACCAACTCTGAGATCGAACTACATTGCGGAAATAGAAAATCTTCCCTTTCCGCATGGTACGATCTCCATTTAGTCTGATCGAACTTTTATAAGTTTGAACATATGTTCTCAGCCATATGTGGTTCAAACTTGTAAACATTTGATCTACTGAAGGGGACCCATATATATATATATATATATATATATATATATATATATATATATATATAGATATATACATATATATATACATATATATCTATACACGTCCTATTCAACAAGTGCATTGTATGCAAATGGTGTCTATTGTATTCACTATATTTGCTAACTGTTATCCTAACTCAGAATGTTATCAACATTAATATCCCATTTTCTCCCTTTTCTACAACATTGCATTGTGTTCCTCTCACATCTATTGCTAGCAGGCCTATTTTTAGTTATGTACATGGGTAAACAATTAGGAGCAGCAGTATTCGTTATTAGCATAGGTTTATAGGTTCACAGGTAGGTACTAGGCCATCTGCCCGAAGGCATTTATAAGCCTAGCCAGAATGTGTTGGGTTTTACCACCCCCTTAGATTAGTTCCCTGTGCCTCTGTCCAGCAGAGCCACTGAAGTGATCCCCAGGATAAACTTTTTGTTTCCCATCCACTCGTCAAGGTTTCTCTTGAAGAGTGCTAGCGAGGAACTCTGCCTAATGTAGATTGGAATCTTGTTCCAAAGCATGGGAAGTCTCTGGGACAGGAATCTATCCCTCCAGTACATCCTATTTATTTTTATGGTGAGGTTTAGATCCCTAGACCATGTGGCTCGAGGGGATATGGTTTTCTTTAGGTGGAGCATGTCCATCAATTATGGGTTGGACATGGCCTTGTATGTCAAGCAGTGATCACTTCTGAGTAGGCGGTATGCAATTGAGTACAGCTGGAGTTTCTTCAGTCAAGTTGCATAGAGCATCTGTTTGAGGCCAGTGATCCTCTTGGTGAGGTACTTCTGTGGTCTTTCCAGCTATTGCAGGTGTCTTGTAAGGTACATCTCAAATGGAGAATTGTACTCTGTGATGGGATTGATGAGTAATGAGTAGAGGGACACAGTGACCTCTTTTGTTCTGGATGCAAACCCTTTTGTGATTAGGTGGGCCACATAGAAGGATATTCTAACCACTTTGGCAATGTGATTATCAAAGGAGAGATGACTATCTACTTGGGTCTCCAGATCCCTTATTACATCTTCTGTATTTAGGGGACTACCACCAATCAGGTAGTTTGCGGGTACTTTGTTTTTTTCCAAAGGGGATGACTATGCACTTTTTGACATTTAGCTTGAGGCCATGATATTGACACCAGGTATCCATCTCAGTGAGACCCATTTGAAGGATGTCTGTGTCAGCCAGAGAGTCAATTATAGCCCCTAGTTTGTAGTTGTCTGCAAACTTGGTCAGCCATAGTCCTCCTGTGCTTGCCTGTAGCTCTGAGAAGTATATGCCGAGTGGGAGGGGTCCTAGGACTGAGCCCTGGGGAACGCCACTTGTAACTGGTTCAGAGTCAGACCTATCTCCCGCAACTCTCACCATATGGGTTCTGTCCGTGAGCCAGTTGGAAAACCATCTTGTGATGCAGGAGTTTATGTTCAGGCTAGTGAGCTTGTCTATAATACCAGAATGGGGAATGGTGCCGAAGGCCTTTGCGAGGTCTAGGTAGGCTGTGTGTACCACCTTTCCCTCATCTATAGCCATGGTAACTGCCTCAAAGAAGTCCACCAGGTTTAGGAGGCTTGATCTGCCCTTAACAAAGCCGAACTGGGTAGGGTCTAGTGTTTGGAGGTTCCCAATGTCTCTGTTAATGAGTTCCATGATGATGTGCTCCATAGCCTTGCAGATCAAGCTAGTCAGGCTTATAGGGCAATAGTTCCCAGAGTCTGTTGTGGCTCCACCTTTGTGGAGTGGAATAACATTGCTGTGTGCCACTCTATGGGTACATAGCCTGTGGAGATGCTGAGTTTGAACAGTGTGTTTAGGTGAGGGGTTAGTTCATCTTTGAGCTCATGTAGGATGCAGCCTGGGACACTGTCTAGTCCCATTGATGCTGTGTTCTTGGCTTTGGAGAGGGCTGTTTTAACCTGAGTGTCTGTGATTTCAGGGGCTCTACTTTCTTCTGGTATGGTTATGGGCCCTTTTGGGGGTGAGAAGGGGAGTGAAGTTTGCACTGAACCTGTCTGCCAGGATGCTGGCAATATTGGTCGGTTCAGTATATTTTGTGCCATTCTGCACTAACTCTGAGCAGATCTGAGCATTGCCACTTAGATTCTTGACATAGCTAAAGAATGCCTTGTGGTTATCTTTGGAGTCCTTGGCAATTTTTCTTTCGAAGCTTGCCTTGGATGATTTTATGAGGGATTGTAATTTCTTGCTGATACTGGTCAGGGATGTCTTCCCTTCTTGGGACTTTTCTCTTTTCTGTACTAGTTTCCTCCTTCTATTGTATAGCTTGTTTATAAAACCCACTTGTCAGCAGAAAAAACAGAACAGCAAGCCACAACAACCTCAAATAAGGCAAAAGTATTTAATATTAAGCGCTTTTCGTCGCCACAGTTAAGCAACTTCTTCAGAAAACATATTCCATACAAAGTACTGTCATTTAAAAATAGTAGGTGAAAGTCACATGATAAACCATACCTCCTCCTCCTAATCAAACTCCTAAGCTTAAGCAAACAAGAAATGTTTAATTTTAATACCGGTTTAATTTTGGAAGAACATGAAGATTCGGCTTAATGCATTTGCCTATCCCGGTCTCAATGATTCATGTAACATTTCTTGTTTGCTTAAGCTTAGGAGTTTAGTACGCTAGTTGTTGTTGGGTTCATTTTAGGATTCATTTTAGAGTCCACTATTCAAGAGATGACAATAAAGCATCCGTTATACATTATCAATATTAGGCTTTTTGTGATGACATAATATGTTTTTGTTATTTTAGAAAAAAGGTAATAACAATTTTATGTAATTATTTCAATAGAAATTATTTTTTAGTATAGTTGTTTAGAAAGGAGTATGCCCTTTTAAATGATTAGGAGGTGGAGGTATGGTTTATCATGTGGCTTTCACCTACTATTTTTAAATGATAGTACTTTGTATGGAATATGTTTTCTGAAGAAGTTGCTTAACTGTGGCGATGAAAAGCGCTTAATATTAAACACTTTTGCCTTATTTGAGGTTGTTGTGGCTTGCTGTTCTGTTTTTTTCTGCTGACAAGTGGGTTTTGTACATTTATCTTGCTTCCTAGTTTGTGTTTGGTATAGCTTGTTTATGGCAGGGTTCCACCAGACTGGTTTCCTTTTCTTGGAGGAGTGAGTCTTGGTTTTGCTTGGGATAGTACCATCCATGCATTCTTGTAGGTGCCCATAGATTGCATTAGTAAAGGATTTTGCAGCTTGGACAGTATTATCCTTTAGCATGGGGGCTTTCAAACTTTCCACCTCGGTCTTAAGTAACATGAAGTTTGCTTTAGAAAAGTTTTTCATGGTGGCTTCCTTGTCTGGGGGTGGGGGCGAAATGTGGATATCCAGAGTGATTTGTTTATGGCCATATCTAACCAGCGAGGGGTTGACCTCCATTGTGGAACACTGGTCGCCCATGTTGGTGATGACCAGATCCAATATGTTGTCACCTCTGGTGAGAGTGTTGACCAGTTGATCCAGGGCATTTGAGTTTATAAATTATAGGAAATGTTGGGCAAGGGAGTTAGTACTTGAGTAGTTCTCCCAGTTAATGTTTGGGTAATTGAAATCAGCCAATATTAGGGTGTTTGGTAGGACCTTTATGTTTCCCAGTGTTTCCAGAAATGCGGAATAGTTGTCCTGGGACATGGTGGGTGATCTGTAACAAGCTACAATTTGAGTTACAGTTTTGCCCATTGTTAGCTGCATGTGGATGATCTCTGAAGCATCGTGCTGTGCCACTAACCTGGAGGTGTGGGTATCCTTGATGAATATGGATACACCCCTGCCTTTTGTATTTCGGTCTGGATTCTGTGGCTGAAATGTATGGTATGAGTTTTAGCCTGGTAGTGCAGGGTGCTCTCTGGAGCCTTAAACAAGGTTTCTGTTATTGCACATATATCAGTTTTCTCCATACTGAGGAGTGCCTCAAGTGCATGCATTTTGAGGTTTAGACTTCTGGCATTGAGTAGCATTACCCTCACTTTTTTGTTACTTATGGTATTTAGAGTGGTGGGTTTGTCTTTTGAGCCTTGCCTAAAAAAGGCACTATGGGGGTGGCAAGAGCCTTGGCCAGTATTTGAAAACCTAAGGGTGACATGTGCAAGCCATCTCTAGCGAGGCAGCGTGGCTTGTTGAGCATGTCATTCCAGGTGGACAGACACGGGACCCCTTTGAATGACACCAGAAACTTAGCCAATTGTTGAAATTGATAATTTTTTTCTTTATTCCGTGGTATCATTCTTGGTAAGGGCAGGATGCTACTCAGGATCAGAGTCATACCAGCCTGGGCTATGTGATCAGAGAGCTCTTCCATGTTTCTTTTCATGTAGTCCAGGGAGGTATGGCTCAGGTCATTCACACCAACATGGACAATAACAGAGTCGTATTTGTACTTGTTCTGGAGTGACCTGAGTATTTGTGTTATGTGGCGGATCCTGGCACCCGACAGGCAGCTAACAGTAACTATCTCCTTATTCAGCCTAGTGAGTGGGATGTCAGTGTGCCTGACTATAGGGTCACCTATTACTAATGTGTTGGGTGTGTTATTTTGCCTTAAGGGCTGTGATTGCATGGCACACTGGTTTTGTGAAGTATGTGTTTCATGGTTTGTGTTGGGGGGGTGGAGGTTGCTTGGATGTCTCTGTTGCTTTTGCAGATTTTTATTTAGAGCCTCTGAGTATGTTTTTCTGTATTTATGTGTGTTTTTTGCTGGTGCTGGTTTAATGGGGCTATGTGAGACTAGTGGTGCGATGCAAGTATTTCCCTTCTCCTCTTGACTGTCTGATCCTGTCTTGGGTTGAGAGAGCTTAGCCTCCAATGGCTGTATAGTTGCATCTCTCACATGTATTAGTGTTTGCTGGGAGGAGGAGAGGGTTGTCTGTGTACATGATGCAGAGAGTACACCTGAAACTGCCTTTGGACATGCCTGGATAGGTACAGTGAACTGTTTTACTGATTGGCTGGTAAGGTCAAATAGCCTTGTCCTTCTGTAAAGTATAGGCGTGTCTAGTGCTAGGGTTTATAAGTGCTTGCTATGAGTTTTGAGCAAGTGCTGGGCTGAGAAATGAATGGCTTGAGTGCTTAAGTTGAAATTATGTCTAGTTCCAAGGTTAAAAATTGAAGAGGAAACTTTGTGGATCCAGAAATAGTTGTACCCTAGCTAACCGGTGCTGCCTGGAGTGTAAAACCAGGCAAATGTGGTTTTTATAGCAGGGAAATTAAAGATATAGAAATTAGCCCAAAATGGCCAATAAACTACTCATTTCTGGGCTGAAACCACTCCCCCAGGGACAGATAGGCTGCTCAAAGCTCCCCTCTCTCACAGTTGAACAGAGAAACTTCCTTCTATCCAAGTAAGGTATGGGCAAACACAGAGATTTGTAACACAGCTCTGAATTCAGCACTAACCTGAAAACTGGACTATACTAGCTTAGAAAGGCAGGAAACAAGTATTTTTTTCAGAAAATAAAGAAGATACAATAAAAAAAAATACTTTAAATGCACAGAAAAGGATACTTATTGTTATATATACATCAGATCAAAGTTGTAGTCAATGCCCCTATTAATAAAGTAGGCAGAAACACAAATACAGTAAAAGCAGATGAATAAAGTGCAAATTGTTTATTATATATATAAAACAATAGAAAACGAACAAACTGATTTAAACAAGTTACCCAATTAACCAGAAAAAAGTTCAAAATTGAGCACTGTTCCAGCAGTCATGCATCAGACAAGTTCTAACTGCACAGTCCTGCCACTAGGGTGCAGGGGAACCTTCTCCAAAAAAAGATGGCCTGGATCAGTGCTCAAGTTATATGAACAAAGCTAGATTCAACAGGCCTGAATCTGGTCTAAGCTACAGCAACAAGGTACACCAATTTCAGAAAGAAACAGTTCAAACAGGCAGGCACAATAAGCCTGTGACCAGAAATTCCCAGCTCAGAAGGGCAGAATCCAGCCTCTCCACCCACAAGAGTGCAGACCACAAACCTTCTTAATGTAGAATAACTGGCCTGAAGCCCAAGTGCTTAAACCAGAACAAATACACTTTTAGAATAGCAGAAATGAGCCTTCAATCAGCAATTCCCAGCTTAGAAGGATGTAAGCTACTTGTCCTGCCATAAAAGTGCAGACCACAAACCTTCTTAATGTAAAACCTCTGGTATGAAACCCAAGTGCTTAAACCAAAAGACTTAGAATAACAGTTACAATTTAATCAGGCTACTACCAAGCAGTAATAAATGCAGCAGAATAAATAAAATAGAGTACTTTTAAGAAGAGACAAAAGCAAAATAAAGTAGGAGAAAACACAAATACAGTAAAAGCAGATGAATAAAGTGCAATTTTTTTATTAGTAAAGTGCAAGAAGAGAAGGAGGAAGGAAGAACCTAAGTGGGTTGGCCTTCTCGAATCTTCTCTCTGTATTAAGTAGACTGAACACTAGACTCAGAATATGATCTCACTGTACCCAGGAGGAGTGTTCAAATACAGGCTTACAGGAGGGGCGGGCAATTCCAGAGCCACCAACACTAACACTAAGACCAGAACAGGGAGGGTGGGAGGGAAACTAACTGCAGAGAGACACACAGCACACTATTCAGTGAAACAATTAGGTATCAGAAAAAATAAAATACAGTACTTTTAAAACTGCAAGTTTGCACTTAACAGAAGACTAAAATACAGTACTGCAAGTTTACACTTAACTTCAACTTCTAATGCAGGTGATTGTAGCCAACCAAGTCTCTCAGAAATTGAGCATAAAATGAATTTTCAAACTTCATGGCTAGCACTTAAAAGTACAGAGGAAACCCTCAAGGCTAACAGTTTAATATCAGATAACAAAGAAATGAGAAGACCACCACCCCCTCTTACAGCAGAGATACACACAGCACACTATTCAGTGAAACAATTAGGTATAAGAAAAATAATATACAGTATTTTTAAAACTGCAAGTTTGCACTTAATAGAAGACTAAAATACAGTACTGCAAGTTTGTACTTAACTTCAGCTTCTAATGCAGGTGATTGTAGCCAAGCAAGTCTCTCAGAAATTGAGCATAAAATAAATTCTCAAACTTCGTGGCTAGCACTTAAAAGTACAGAGGAAACCCTCTAGGCTAACAGTTAAATATCAAATAACAAAGAAGTGAGAAGACCACCACCCTCTCTTACTGCAGAGAGACACACAGCACACTATTTAGTAAAACAATTAGGTATCAGAAAAAATAAAATACAGTACTTTTAAAACTGCAAGTTTGCACTTAACAGAAGGCTAAAATATAGTACTACAAATGTGCACTTAACTTCAGCTTCTAATGCAGGTGATTGTAGCCAACCAAGTCTCTCAAAAATTGCATCAATATGGATGTCTTTCTTTTGAAAATGCTTATTTTTGACATCATCACATTTGAATGGATTGAGTAGATTTTTTCATTTACTGTCCAGTACTTGTCTCTGCACTATTAACATTGTATTCCGTGTACCTTCTACCAATTTCATGTGCCTTGCATCTAACTTCATATAACCCACTCACCCTTGATATTAACTGTGCAGTTGTGCTCACGTAATAGGTTAGCCTACAGGCAAGGGGTTTTGTTTCCAATGTGTGCTAGTGTTTTTTAGCACCATTTTGTGACCCCCAACACTACTGCTGGCTTCAAAATGGTGCTTGTAAACATGTAAATGTGACGCACAGCATGCATATTCAATAATCACAACAGTTCATCTCGCTAATGTCCTGTAATCATGTAGGCTTCACACAAAGCCTACATGATTTTTAGTGAATCCCTTATGATGACTTTATGAAAGCAATAAACCACTTTAGTAAATAAAATGGTTGAGTGTTTTTTTTCTCTTCAAAATCATAGGACATCACTAAAACCAAATTTTGCACCACTTCATCTTATTTAAATATTGAAATTAAGTTAAATATTGAGTTACATAGTCACATGACATTTTAAAGCCATCCTACAGTACTGCTATTATCAAAATGAAATGGCCCAACATGTTATGGACAAACTAGCAATCCAACTAAAATATCAAAATCTTTGAAACATACAATAAGTATAACACCTTCAATAAATTTAACAAGAATTCATTTAAAAACAATAGCAATTGCAGCGGACATTAAGGTGGTGAAGGCTATAAGACATCCTTCAGGCAATAGTGACAACACTATACTAAAGGTTGAATTACTTCTTAGTTTGGGTAGATGAAGTAAAATGTTATAATATAGTATGTTAAAGATGCAGATTGGAAGAGGTAAGTCAAAAGATTATTGAAAGTGTAATGCTTTGAGATGATTATAAGGAGGAGAAAACTGGCTTACTTTATTATAAGCCCTTGTTTAGAGTCTCACAAATGTCCTTTAGGAAAATTGAATTTGCTGGTTTTACCTGCTCTATACATCTGTTAAGACATGTAGACATGTGCCCATACAATAATTAATAAATAACCAACGATGTGGTGTGGTATATTGAAGATTTACCCATGGTTGGCATGGTTTGATCATGAGATGAAGCCCGAGTGATTGAATAAAGCAAGCCATGGGTAAATTTCAATATACCACAACCAAAGAGTCAGTTATTGCTATTATACAATGACATTATTTAAGAAAAAAATACTTTTCTTAAATAATGCCTTTGTATAACGGTGTCATACTGTCCTTCCACGGCTCGTGGTATCCTCCTGCCATGTTTTGATGTACTGTGCATGCATATGGGACTTGTTTCCCATGCATACCCAGTACACCAATGCTTTGAAAAGGGAGCAATGGAAAAAAACAAAGCCTCTCTTGCTCTGTTTTTTATTTTATTTTTTATTTTTTTTTTTTTATTAAAATAAAAAGTGTTGGCTACTTTAGGGGTAGGGGAGACAGAATGGAGAAAATGCAAAGAAAATCAGGTATGTGTCTTTAGTTTTAAATAACGCACTTGATTGTCTTTGTATTTCCTCTATGCTGTCTCTCTGGTATGTCTGGAGTCCGGACTTTACATTTTTTTAAGTTTTTATTGAAAAAAAAAATAAAAGTTATAGAATATACGAATGGAAAGAAGTCTGGGTGACTGGACCTTTTTCCATTGGTATATTCTGGGATTTACAATGGGCACGCTGGTTGGGATGGCCAATCAGCATGCACATTTTGGAATATGAATAGCCAGTTATTGTATAATTATAGTTTATTAATAAAGGACTAACATTACAACTATCTTTGCAATGAGAAGCTGCTGCTTGCTACTGGATGTGGAACTTAAATTAACTATTTATCATTCTGATTTTTTTTTTTTTTTTTGCAGCAGAATAAAAACAATACTGTGACTATAAACTCTGAATGCTGCATATGTTGTTAAGAACTATACATCACTAGAACATGAAATGTTTAAGAACTATATATCACTAGAACTTGAAATGTAAGACCAATGAACTAAGGTAAATCTGATGTGATTAAGGACAGAATTACAAGAGCAAACATTAATGTCTTGGGAATTACTGAAACCAAATAGACTGAAATGGGTAGTTTTTTCATCAGATACTCATTAGATCTTTCACTATGGGCAAGAGCCTTGTAGGGAAACACAGTAATTCTCATTGTTAATAGATGGGTGTCAAATTCAGTTCTCAGTACCAGTCAAAAATGGTGGAATGATCTCATTCATACTCCAATGAAAGCCATTCAGCATTAGTGATACATGTTAATGCTCCAAGTACAGCTGCCAATAGAAGGCAGTCAAATAATTTTATGAGGAGCCGTAGCACTTTCTAGAACTAAAAGATACTGCATGCATCATAAGTGATTAGAACTGCAAACTTAGTAGTCAAAGAACAACTGGAAGAATAGGTAAGTTTGACATTAAAGTATAAAATAAAGTGAGGTATAGACTGCTAGAATTCTGTCATGATATGTCAATGGTCCTAGAAGACACTCTAATTGAATGACTTTGACCATGTTTTACAAATGGATATCACCAGATGGTTAATACTCAAAACAGCTTGATTATATAATTTGCAGTCGGAGATAGAAGATCTTTATACAGTTATAACAAGAAGGACCTGGAAACAACTTTGACTTGGACCATCTGTTTTTTATCACAAAATTTACAATTAAAGAAAACAAGAAACTCCAATGGGTCAAATAGATATGTGACCAATAATAGTCCAAATGAATATGCTGTGGATGTAAAAAATATATATTTAAGAGTGATTGTACATGCTGTATATAGTGGATGAAAAACTAGGGGCAACAGTTTGGCAAACTTAGAAGGAAGTAGTAACAAAAGATGTTCTAAACAGAAAGAATATTAAGAAGGGGAATGCCTGCATGTGGATGCTTTAGATGTGGCCAACAAAAGAAAGCAAAAGACAATAGAATACAGGGGGTGGAAATCAAGCTGAAGAGAATGTCATTAGGAAGCTTATTCAAATGAAAAATGCACAGTTTCAGAGAATGTCATTAGGAAGCTTATTTTAATGAGGAGTGCAAATAATTCAAAGAAAATAATACAATGGGGAAAACAATAGATCTCTTCAAGGTGATTGGTACAATTAAGTGAAACTTCCAAGTAGAAACTCGATGCTAAATGACATAAATGGGAGGGATCTAGCAGAAACAGAAGAGATTAAGAGTAGGTAGCAGGAACATACAGAAAAAAAGGAGTTATAAGAACATTCCTAACTTCTGTGATATATATGATGGTATGCTGTCTTATCTGAAGCTAAATATCCAGGTGAGTGAAGTTAAGTTACTACTAGGAAGCCTTTCTAATAACAAGGCTGCAGGAGGTGATAATATATATATATATATATATATATATATATATATATATATATATATATATTTTTGTGTGTTGCTTCAGTGTTGCTTAGAATTTCTCAGCAAATTTGGAAAACATAACAGTGATTGCTGAATTGTAAAAGGCCAATTCATATTCCAGTTTAAAAAAAAAGATAGCAAAAGAAAATGCTCAAATTGTCAAGCAGTTGAATTCGTATCTTATGCTAGCAAGATGATGGTTAAAATCCTGCAAACTGGAGTCCGACAACATATGGCCTGAGTATTAGTGGGTGTAAAATTTAGTTTTAAAAGGAGCAGAGGCATAAGAGATCAAATTATTAACATCCATTGGATAAGAGAGAAAAAATGGAATTGAATAAAATATTAACTGCTGCTTAATTTACTAATCTGAAGACTTTCACAGTGGGGACCATATGAAACTCTTGAAAGGTCCCAGAAAGGAAATTATTCTAGTTTACCTTGTTTGTTTCCTAAGGAATAAGTATGTAGAACATTAAACAACATTTGGAAGTGAATATGAAATTACCAACTGTTTTGAGAATGGAAAAAGTGCAACAATGATATATCAATAGTCTATTTATATAATTTAATATGTATTCTGATTATATCATGCATAATATTGTTTTATACAATCAAATGCCTGGATCAAAATTGCCCCAGTATTACTACAATGTCATACATGCAGTTGATGCCACTGTGATAACTGAACGTTTGGAGGAGGAGCTGAACAGCGTGTCAAATAAAGTGAAAGAAGGAAGCACAAAAACTGGCTTGTTCCCCCAACATAAAATAAAAAAAGGATAAAAAAATAAAATTATGTCATCTAGCCCATCAGATATTTATAAACCAATGAGGAATAAGTGGAAGCAGTGACAGGTTTATTTTCCTAGGCTCAAAAATCACTGTGAATGTTGAGTGATGCAAGGATATTAAAAGACATATCACATACTTTTTGGAGGGAAAGCTATAGCAAATATTGATAAGATTTTGCAGTACAATGACATCACTTTGTCAACAAATGTCCACATAGTCAAAGCTACATTTTTCTCCAGAATAATATATGGCTGTGAGAGGTGGAGTATAAGTGAGGCTTTAAGCAGGAAAGTTAATGCTTTTGAGGTATAATTGGAAGAAAATTGAGAATTCATTGGACTCCAAAACATCAAAATAAATTGAGACTGATCACTGGGAAGGGTTATAGTAAATTTAAAACTCAGATACTATGGAAGTATAATGAAGACAGGATTCACTAAAGAAGACAACAATAGTAGAATACTTGAAAGCAAAATCTGGAGTGGCACAGATTAAGAAGGAAGAACAGCATTACTGAGATAATCAACAGGAATTTTCAAAAAAAAAAAAAAAAACTAAAGAAAGTTTTTGACAGACAGTTCTGGACTGCTAAAGACCTTAAGATCATATACAGTAGTACTAAGTAAATGAGTAAACAGTAGCAGTAACAAGTAAACTCCAAATACTCATTCACAACGTTGTTACCACTTAAAGACATTAGTAATTATTGCCTCAGTAGTGGGATACACTTAGCATCTGCTATGGCCTTCTTGACTATCATGTCAATGCTACCCTAACATTTGAGACACATGCATTCTGAGGTATACTATACTTCATCATACATCTCAAACTTATAGTGTAAGAAATCTGGGCAAAGCATAAAATAATGGGGGACAGGGGCCCAAAAATAGGGACAGATTTTAAATGTTGCACTTATAAACTTAGAAAGGTGCCAGAATAACAGGATTTTTGTTAGCATGAATTTTCTCAATGATATGACATCTGAAACTCAAATATATGTCATTATTTAGTGACATCAGTCTTCAGGTATTTGCCAGAAAATAACAAATGTTATGAGGAAAAGACTAAAGACGTGAAGCAAAAATCTGGACATTCTCTGAACATCTGTACAGTTGATAGATATGCTTGACATTAATATCTTAAAAATTAAGCATTTCACTGCTTTCTATTTCTTAGTGTAGAGGTGTATTTCTTAGTGCTGGATAAGTAGAACAATTGAGTTAAATTGCTGGATTAAGTGGTCTTTTATTGTTTTTTGTCTTTTTTTTTTTCATTCTCTCCTACTTATCCATCAGCATACTTCTTTCCCTCAATCCCAATTCATTTAATTTACTTTCTTCTTATCTGTGCAGAGCTCTGATAATCTTTCATTTTTCATTGCAGTTTCTATTTCCTTGAGTGTTTCTGCACATTTTTTAATTGATATTAGATTAACTGACCATCCATTTTCAACCACTTTTCTCTTCTTAGGCTATTTTCCCTAATTGGTTGTATCTTGTTTTGCCCTGACTATACTCTATTCTCCTTCAGTCATTCTTCTCTGCCAGACATTTAATTCCTTTGGCCTTTTCAGCATTTTACTTACACTTCCTGTTTCTTAAACTTTCAAAATTGTACAGATCAATTACTGCAGAGGGAAACACCTTGAATGTAACATCAGTGACTCAATTCAGATGACATATTGAGGTAATGTAATGACGGAGAGGAAGGTCCAGACAGGAAAAACTGTGGGAAGTCACATTGGCTCAGTAGCAGAACTAATATGACTGTAAAGATTTCTTGTTATTTTACTTATGTCAAACTCTATTATTCTGCTCTATTATTTTTTCTGTTTAATAAAGCCACATTATTTTAAAGACAATATGCTTCTATTGACTTATTTGATGGACAGTGTGTTCTATGAGGAATAAAGAATCTCCTTTTGCAAAACAATAATAGAAAAAGTATGGTAATTTTTTTTCCTGGAATAGACACTACATGGGATTCCTTAACATATGTTTACACTTTATGCTAACCTTACAAGTTTCGTTCATGTTAGTGTGGCAAGCAGCAGTGCTCATTGAATAAGCAAGATGCTCAGCAACCTTGCACATTAAGCAGGACCTGTTTATGCCCTGTTAATGGCCATGGTGAGGTATAGAGAGGACGAGGACAAATGGCTGTAAAGAAATTCAACTTCAGTAAGTAAGCACATGCAGGCAGCACAGTAAAAGGCAAGGGAAACTTGAAGCACATAATTAAGAGGAAAGGATGGCTTAATGGATAATGTATAGTTATATATAAGTAGATTAATGTACAAGCACCACTAATTAAACATTATTGATAATACCGAAGCACTCCTGTCCACTTCTAAACACATCCAGATAATAAGAAAGAAATGTTGACAAAAGGATGTGAGAGGGACACAGCTACAGTGCAACAAAGGGAGGAACTGTGATACATGTAAAATAAAGTTAAATTGCAGAGATGAGATAATCAGTTGGAAAGGAAGGTAGATGCATTAGGGGATATTGCATTTACTGCAGGTAGTGCGCATCATTTGTGTATCCAGAAAGTTATATGTTGCAACAAATCTTATGCTTTTGTCTCCACTACCCTCCTATTATTTATAAAACTGTAGTCAACTCGCTTCAGAAATGGACATTTTATTGCCAGTTTGTGGCACTTGTAAGCATAAAAAGGCTATTTAATAGTAAAATTGTCTTAGCAAAGCATGTGTTGTATAGAAATATACACTGTGCAATAGTTATAAAAAATTATAAACTGTTTCCACTATACATTTTCTGACACATGCTCTAAAAAATTTAGTACTCACAGGAGTACACTGAGCATACCTAGCTACACTTGTGCCTCATCTGCCATTGTGATACATAATGCTTGAGTAATCAAAGGAAATAATTTACATACATGACTGATGTTAGAACATAAATACAGGTATAGAATTGCAACCCTTTCATTAACTTGCATATGTAATAAATAATAATTAATTTGCAATGCTTATGTACATATTTATAGCAATGGTGACACAATGAAAAGAGTCACAAACACCTGCGAAATCATTGCAGTAATAGTAGTAATTCCAGAAAAAACATTTGTGGCAGCAACCTGCATGTTGCAAATGAAACAAAGTGTGACTGCTCATAAATGCTAAGTATGCATGCACTACAGTCCAGAAGGGCATGACACATATACAGAACTGACACTTTGTGTGTAGGAATGTCAGTATTTCACTGAACATAGCATACATGCATAGGATGTGTATGTGCGATACAAATAACACAAATGGATAGGCAGCCAGTACAACAATTAAGTCAAATAAACCTACGTGGTAGCAGTATTGCACAATGATATCAGATACAGGGTAAATGTTTCAACTGACATGTTATAATTAACTAAAATGCATTTATTGAGTGTAATTAATGATATGACACATGACTTCCTGATGCATCTCCCACATCATATGTGTTAAAATAATTAAGTCCATCAAACTGCACCTTTGAATGTAGTATAGCATCATGTTGTAGATCACACGTAGTCCTGAAATGAGCATTTTAAACATATTAGTAATATATCTACATGCAGTATAGCATTGTGTTGTACATCTCATATAGCCCTGAACTGAGCCTTGCTAAACACATTAGTAATGACAGTACAGTAACATAAATCACAAACATATTAAACATTAACATGTAGTATTAAGCAAACTGTTGACAATTTATTTTTCACGTACATCAGCTGTACTTTGGTCTGTGACAAATGTTGTTATCCATCATGAATAGGTTCATAACTCCATAGTGCAGATGCTGGCAAAACCAAACTTCAGGAAGCTAATTCTATTCATTTTTGACAAATAAGAACAAATGACAATAACAATATCATAAGATTGATTACTTACTACGCATTGTGCATGGTGTACATCTACCACATCAGAAGAAAGTACAGCAATGACTACAATAATGTCAACTACCCAACACAAAACCACAAGAAGGTATCATAACACAGGGTGAGTCACACTTTGTAGCACTTTTCCAGCATGGCGCATATCAAGAAATGATAAACAAGCCATTATTTTCTTCAAAGCCCAATGTTGTGAACAAAATAATAAAAGGTGTAAATGTTTACATTAAGTCATACAATACAGGTCAGCATTTTGGGGGACTGAATTTATGCCTATGAGCATTCTCTGACAAACTCAGCAACTACATCATGCCAGACTCAAATGCATGCCAGAGGTCATACCATAGAGAGGGGTGTATCAAGCATTGACTCCACAGAAATAAGCTTATCTGATGTTCAAAGACCACAGTTGAAGGTATTACATCAGTATCCTAATGGAATGGTTATGGCTGTGCTAACAAGGAGTCTGAGACCTAAATAATGTGCCCCTCTTACTGTGTCATATCCCCAGTCTTTGGTTAAGCCACTCAGTCTGTCAACAATTGTCTTACAGGCATACCTTACCATATTCATACCCTTGCCTATCACACTGCACAACTGCAAACTCTACTAAGGTGTGTATTAACTGTGTCTGCCACAGGTGATAGGAATTGGCAGGTGTCACAAAGGACATGCTTCAAGGTATGTACAAAGAATGGCTTTTGATGGTCATTTATCCAATACAGATTATTCTGATGGATCAAAAGGAAGTAGCAATGTTACTCCACACAAGTGTGATTTAGCCATATCATTTTTTGTTGGGAAACCACTGCTGTTCATCCATATTATTTTGAACATATTCATTTCTAGATATAAACCAATGCCTATCTCAGTACCCATGCTTTAGAAGTCAGTATTAACTGCATGTGCCAGAGGAAAACACTCACTGCAAGCATCACAAAACATTCATTTGATTGGCATGAAATCCTCAGTGCATCAAAGGGCATTTGTTACAACTAAAAAGGACAGAAATAAATTGATGCAATATTGTATGTGTCACTTTATCATGTCATTACATGCACATGATGTTGATGTTGACATGTTTGATTGCAACTGTGTAATAACTTCATGTGCCACAGAGGAAGTCTTATCAAAACTGTTAGAACATACCTGAAGGCATGACATCATCATACTAAATTCATATGTTCATAGATATATACTAGGCTAATGACCACCAGCACCTTTATAAATCTAGTCACCCAACCCAACTCAATTTTGCCCCTATATATCATGGGAATTTATTAGGAGAGGGTATGTTAGGAAGTTTTAAAGAGTATGTGGTGGTATGTTAGCTTGGGCATAGTTGCTGTCTGCCTTTGTCTATCAGAGACATGGGGGTCAGATCCAAGGTGAATTTCTGCTTTTCCATCTATTGGTCAAGGTTTTTCTTAAATAGGGTTAGGGATGGGCTCTACTTCATATAGATGATGAGCGTGTTCCAGACCATGGGGATCCTCAGAGACATATATGTGTCTTGCCAACATGCCCTATTTATATTGCAAACAAAGTGTAGATCCTTGGAGCTAGAGGTTCTGATGTTGTTCAGTTTGTGGATGTGCAAAAGATTCATCAGAGCTGGATCCAAGGATGCCTTGTATGCCAGGCATAGATTGCTTCTCAGTAACAAGGAGCAGACTGAATTTAGAGATGGGGTTTTAAGGTAATCCATATAGAATATTCTGTTTATACCCTGAATTCTCCTGGAAAATAAACTTTGTGGGCATCCTAACTGGTTCATATGTCATTTCAGGTACATGCTGAGGGAGCATTATACTCACTGATGGGGCTGGTAACAGCTGAAAAAAGTGCCACTATGGCATCCTTGACCTGGATGCCATGCCCTTATAATTTGAGTGACATAGAATGATTTTCTTACTACCTAGGCCACATGGTGGCCATAGGTCAGATTTCTCTGTACATATATTCACAAGTCCATGACTAGCAGGTCAACTCTTAGGGGTGTCTTATCAATGGAGTAATTAGCCTGAGTGGCAAGATTCCTGAAAGGCACTACAATACACTTCTTGACATTGAGTTGTAATCTGTGACTTTGGCGGCAGTAATTTGTCTGTGGTATTTCCTCCTGTAATGTTTGTGTCATGGCAGGGAATTTATGATAGCTCCCAGTTTGCAGTCATCTGTGAACTTGATCAGCCAAGAGCTTTTGAAATAAGTCTTTACCTCTGAGAAGTAGATACCAAATAGGAGAAATCCCAGCAGAGAGCCTTGTGGTACATGACTGGTGACCAGTAGTGGATGTGGACGCATTGATCCTGACTTCCTGGGTCCTGTCTGTGAGCTAGATGACAATTTAGTGAGTTATGCAGGAGTTTTTGCCTAGTGTGGTAAGTTTGTCAACTATACCCAAGTGTGGTGTTGTATCAAACTCCTTAGCCTTGTCCAGATAGGCAGTATGTACAAATTTCACTTCATCCATTGCCTTGGTGACCTTCTCAAAGACGTCCATCAGGTTTAGTAGGCATGCCCTTCTTTTGACAAAAGCAAACTGAGTTAGTTCCAGCATTTAAAGGTCGCCTATGTCTTTGATCATTTTCATAATAATTTGCTCCATGGCATTGCACTTTAGACTAGTCAGAATAAAGGGTCTGTAGTTTCCAGTGTTGGTTGATGGTTTCCTCCCACATTTAAAAGGCATGCTCTAGGTAGATTGAGCACTCTAAATTGGCCCTAGGTGCGTGCATGTATGTGCCTTCTGTGGAAGTTTGGGCGCCAGATTGGCAACTCAACACTGTAAAACTCTACTGCCAATCATTTCTGCAGACCGTTGTTCTGCTGGTCTATATTAGATCATTGAAGTGTTAATACTTCAAATGGTCTAATATCGAACCAAAAATAGCGAAGGTGCAGATAACCAAATTTTTTCCTAGGGAAAGAATTTGGTTGCCTGTTTCTGTGGCTTTGCTATTTTCAGCTCTGTTGTGGAATGTTAGGGTTGGGTTCAGGAAAGTGTGCGATTGTGTGGATGTTAGGGTTAGGGCGGGGTATGTGAGTTAGGGTTTGGGCGCGGGGTGAAGTGAGTGTGCGATAGTGATAGACTTTAAGGTTAGGGCGGGGTATGTGAGTTAGGGTTAGGGGGCGAGTGAGGTGAGTATGTGATAGTGATGGACCTTAGGGTTAGGGTATGGGTTAAGGATAGTGGATAGATAGTACTGTATGTACAGTTTAGTGTAGGGTTAGATGTAGAATTTTAAGTGTATGTGTGTGGATTGTTGTTTTTTTTTTTTTTTGGTGTGCTTGTTTGTATGTGTGTTTCTCAGAACAGTGAATTTTGTCCCAGGGAAAACATTCACTGTTCTGAGCTTTCAGTGTTTGTAGATTTCGTGGTTAGAAGTTCGAGGTTGTTGTATTCGATGATGTGCTGTTTCCTTGAACTGATATAGACCTGTTCTGCTGTGGTGACCTCTAACAGGAAAAAGACAAAAGAAGAAGAAGTAGAAGTTTCCAATGTTGGTTGATGGTCCTCCCATGGGAAAAGGGATAACCATTACAGTTATGGTGTAAATCAGTTGTTTCAGTTAAAAGCAATGGAGGAACCCTTTCCCACTACAGTTGTGTAGATTACACCTGTGGTGGATGTTATTCAACCTCAGCATCAGAGTCACACACACACTCATACTGCTCAACCACTGTGGGTTTGATCTGTCTCTTTGTCTCAATATCTTGCATTATGAAAGATGTACCCAACCATATCTGTTGCACTGTCAGACATCTTTATAATTGTAGAAGTACATGCATGCAGAATACTTAGAGAATGCCAGATTCAAACTCCTGCCTTAGTAAGCCCACAAGCTAGAAAACATTGTATCATTTCCTGTTGCCACAAGAGAAGGCTTACTATAATGGTGAGATCAATCAATTTCATCAGCTTGGAGCATCAGTGTTTAGCAAAGTTGTCTGTGGTAAAATGGGCAGAATGTAGTGAAAGAGCCCACTTCAGATGTGTGAGTGATGCCATTCTTGCCTACATGTATAGTCACACACACACTCTGAGTGTGTGGATTAATGTTTGGATTCAAATTAACTACTTAGCTAAGGTTACAAGTGAGAAGACATTGCAACAATCACAAGCTCCATATGACATGTTTGATTGCAACTGTGATATAGTGCACATTTGAAAGGATGACATCACCATTGTTTTGCTAGAACAATGCAAACTGTTTATTTATTATTTATTTTATTTTACAATTGTTGACCGGGCTAGCCCAACTGGATATATGTCCATTTTCAATAGAGGCCCAGGGAGAAAAGCTCCAGACAGATACATACATACAAGAATTTTTTAAGGTTACAATAAAACAAGCATAAAAAATTGTACATATAGAACAGTGCATTTAATAAAGCTATTTACAAAATTAGAGCAAGATGTTTACATTTAGTGGTAGGTAACCTTTTCGAACTATTCACTATTTGCTTTCATTGGCAATTACAGAATCTATAAAGATTTATCACAGTGGTGAGAGTAGAGTTAAAAAGGATTTAGTAATAGTGATAGATTAATCACGGTTAGTACATGGACATAGCCAGTGAGAATTAAGGAAAGTGCTACGTTTTTGTTTGAAGATGGGTAAGGAAGGAAGGGAGGTGAGTTGACAAGGCAGAAGGTTCCAGTTTTTCCCAGTAGTGTTTGAGAACAGAGAGTCACCTGCCTTGTTATAAGACTTACTGATGCTAACTAGGAGTTTATTTGGTGAATGTAAGGTACTGAGATTTTTATAGGGGGTAATGAGGTCTATGAGTACTGGAGTGTTATTAGGCTGGTTAAGGATTTGGTGGGCAATGCTAAGTTGGTTGAATTGAAGCTGATTTTGAAATTCAAGCCATCCTAGCTGCTTTAGATTCTGACAGTGGTGGGTTCTGAAAGGATTACCAATGGCAAATCTGGCAATGTTGTTATAGGAGGTAGCTAGTTTGAGCAGATTTTGTTTTGATAAGTTAGTATATATAGGTAGTATGAATTGAGTGTATGGAGACATAGTACAGGTTAGGTCAGCAATAGAGAAAAGGAAGTTGGAAGTGTAGTGATGATAACAATAGATTTGCTTAACAAAAGGTATGTAAAGAGGATATAAATAATATAAAAAAGGTAGACAAGTAAAAATATAGTAAGATGGAAGATGTAACAGGATAGTAAGGACTAAACTGTATGTTAAAATGGACTAAAAGTGGTGGGAATGTCAACTGCCAGTGTAAAGCTACACATGATCTCTAGGATGAAGCCATTTCTACCTAGCACTAGAGAGAAAAATATGCTCAGAGTAGTCAGTCACTTTTGCTTTCAAACTACCTACCTATTTACATACACAATCTAAAGAACAAAGTATTAAAAGTAAGCACCACAGCAGAAGGCTTAATATAAGTTTGAGATAGAGCACGTCTGCAAGGATGACCACATCAGTGTGTAGCAGAACAACTGCTTGTGTTAAAAGCAGAAGACATTGATGCAGGAGCCCTCTTTCAGTGCAAATTGTTCTCTTGCATGGAAGTGTACACATCAGATCTGTTGTTTATTCCACCAACTTGACAATACAGACACATGTACACATATTCTAGTACCACATTGTTTGATTTGGACAACCTGCCTATCTAGTTACATAACCTAAAATACACAGAACCAACTACAAGCATTACAGGAATCATCTGATTACTGGAATAATATAGCGCACATTTGAAAGCATGACCTTATTCCTGTGTTGCAGAGAAGATTTTTTGGCTAAAATTGGGAGAAATTGATGGGAGAGCCCTTTCCTGGTTTAAATGTTTTGCCCAAGTGGAAGTGTCCATATCAGATGAAAGCTGTCCTGACACACACACACACGCACACACACACACACGCACACACACACACACACACACACACACACACACACACACACACACACACACACACACACACACACACAGTCGTATGAGTTCCCCAATGTTGGGTATGGACCACCTGCCAATCTACTTACACAGTCTAGACTACACAGTATCAACTGCAAGCACCACAGGAGAAGTCCGACTTTCAGTGTGAGATACTGCAAACCTGTAAGGATGCAGAGAAGACAGTGTGAGTCACATGTTTGGCTGAAAGGAATGTGTCTTGACAACCAGAAAATAAAGCACTGCATTAATCACATGTAATTACATACTGTTCAGATAATTTATATACTGTTTTATTCATGGACATTGTGGTAGTGTTTCACATTATGGTGTACTGATCATTTCAGTGATGGATGACAATCACAGCTATGAAACATTGGACTGACAAGCAAACATTCCTGACTGTTCAGCTTAGGATGATTGCATGGAAATCTTCATTTGTTGTATCATGGTCAATATTCTTTCATGCTTGGACATTGTACAATGTAAATATAAAACATACAGGTCAAACTTATGAAAGTACAGTTCTTGATGACACTCAAGTATGTGTACAGAGGTCCCACACCATTGCACATAATTTACAACTGAAATGTGTTGGAGTTCAAACATAATTTACAGTATGTAGTGTTTAAACATCATCACAGTGAACTCATCATATTTGGAGTACAACAGTCCATTACAACATAAACAAGTAATACAGTTCAGTGACATTACTTTTTTTGTCAGAACTTCTTCTTGAAGCATACCGCTTACAAACTTATTTGCATAACTAAAGGCAAAACATTAGCATATTCCTTGAGCTTTTGGAATTGCAATGGGAATTAACAGTGGTCTATGGTACTCCATTACAACCTTTGTTCAGATAAGGAGAACAGATATGTAAACAGTTCTGATCCATTTAAAAAAGATGGGGATTGTGTTAATGTTTTCTTTGTCATGATGTACACATTTGTCATGATGATGGTAGTAAAACAGCTGTTATATTGATAATACAGGTGCTTACTTAGGCTGTCCTCATATCTGGTCATTGTCCATAGATTTAAGATTGCTACTCCATAAATCCTTGATTAGACCAAATGCATTGCACTTACAGCTGGGAAGGTATGAATAAGTTTGGGATTATTATGAACCACACACAAGAATGGGGAGGGGGGTAGAGAGAGAGAGAGAGAGAGAGAGAGATAGAGAGAGAGAGATAGGGATACAGGGATAGAGCAATTGAGAGGGAGAGCCATAAAGCATTTTTGTTAATGGGCCATTGGTCTATTTCTGGCCAGTGCATCATTCCTATGTTTGTCATTATAATGATTCTGCCATGCTTTGTAAAATAAAATGTTTCCAATAGGACCAATCAGAGGTATGAGAGTAGAAACACGAATATAACATAAGCAGGGTACTGGTAGATTAATAGCATATGTAGCCAACATTCACAACATACCTATCAACTGTACAGATTTTCACAGAATGTCCAGATTTTTTGCCTCATATTTTTGGTCTGTTTCTCATAAAATTTGTGATTTTCTGGCAAATCACTGGAATGATCTGAGGACTGAAGTCACTAAATAATGATATACATTTGTGCTTCAGACTTCATATCCTTCAGGAAAACCGCATGCTAAGACAAATTATGTTATTTTAGTAGCTTTCTAAATTTATAAGTGCAACATTTAAAATATGTCCCTATATTTGGGCCTGTGTACCCCCATTCTGTGATGCTTTGTCCAGATTTTTTGCACTAAGAGGTTGAGAGGTATGCTCACATATATAATATCAACATGAAAAAAAAACATAAAATAATGTTTGACATACTTTGGGATTTGGACCCTTGACACAATGCAAAATACAGTCGACAGAAATGAGCATTTTCTTAGCAAATCGCATAGGACCTCATAAGTCACATAGTAAAAATCAGGCAATTGAAAGAACAGTGACACAAGATTAAAGCAAGGGACAATGTAGGCATTATGCTTCATTGCAGTAATGAAAATTGAAACATCCCATAAGGAGTACATTACATCCTGCAACCTAATAAATATGTAAGCATACCTATCTCACAATAGAGCCATCAGTCTGCATTTCTATTGCACATTTCCTGAAAGATAACCATGCAATTGCAGTCAAAGGTAAAAGCTTTTGTTTTTGCTATAGGACATGAAATGCCACTTATTGGTATTTACCATTGATGCCTGATGCCACGTGTTATGCAAATGCTGAGGATAAAAATTGAAGGCTTTTTTATGGGTCATCTCTGTCCATTTGTATTGTGTGATTCTATTTTTAACCAGATTAAACATGTGAAAAAGGGTTTGATAGTACAGTGATGAAAATGGCGAGGAGAAGGGATAAGCAGAGGATATGACACAGGGGGAAAAAGAATGTGCAGGATGGTTGTGGGAGTGCACCATAGCTATCCACTTCTTCAGAAGAGAAATGTGTATTTGGAATAAGAATTTGATGAGTTTGCATATTCATCAAATCAGGGCTGACAACAACTGAATAATGTTTCATGGCCAGTTGTACCAAAACAAGTGTGTCAAGCAGATATGTAGGCCAAGTGCAGAGCTATGTATGGGGGTGTACTTTTTTTTTTTTTTTTTGTATAGAGAAAGAGGACTTTTGGTAAAGGTGGTTAGAAATAAGAGGGTTAGGTAGGCAGGGTAGGTAAAGTATCAGGCACAGACATACATGACATACATGACAGAGAGGGATGGTGATGGACACAAAGGGTTGTAGGATATCATGACTGGGGGTTTGTAGTGAACATCAGAAGTGCATGTGCATCCAGCATGAGCACAGTGAGAATCTAGTACTCACCCTCAGAACTGTGAGCACTGTTTCCAGTTGCAGACCCTGGGAAAGTCTGGACAGAGTAGCAACTTTTCATTTGAGATAGGGCATTCTCTATTTTTCTTGACTGACAGAGTGAGGCCCCTCTCCATAATGTCCTCCAACAGCCCTTTCAACATCTTAAAGATGACAAAATCATCACCTTTACTGATAATACTCCTAGAGGGTATCACTGCACCAGCCACTTGGGCAAAGCTACCAGACTCAGTTGGAGAAGGTAGTACAGGAGTTGCAGAGGCAACATTGACAGGTTGGGACCCAGATGAGCTGGGCCCCTGTGCTGTCACAGCCACTTGTGGAGGTATTGCAGTCTGATCCCAGGGTCAGTCTAACTCCTTGTGCTGATCGCCATTTGTGTTAAAGCAACAATTTTTCCACACAGAATAAAAAAATAAAAATAAATATAAGGTTGGGGCAGAGAAACATTTGTAATTGCATGCTTTCCATATCATTTTAATATTTCAAAATATTTGCAACTTGGTGCGCACATATGGTAAACTTTGTAACATCAAGATATGATGTGAAGACATAAATATGTGATAAAATACTTCAATCTCAGTGCTATTATGCACATTAGGCAAGCAGTTGGGTGACCATGGCATATCTGCTGCATATCCATTCCAAGTAAAGACATTCATTTATTACAATGGAAAGTTTATTGTTATTTAATATTGCAGAAAATAGATTTTCTATACTGTCCTGCACTAAAAGGTAATGGCTGCTGCTTGGAATTGAATTCTTGCACAGCTAAGAGGATTAATACATTGCCTACTTAATATAATGACCAAGTGCTATTGGAGTAGACACATATGCTTGATATATAGGTAAGGTATACCTACTCAGTTGTACGTATCTCAAACTCATATGGACTGATGCAATAAAAGTTAAAAAAATACTAAGTTTCAGATATATTATGATCTTTCCTGCATTCATACCTGAACCATACTTACCATGTGCTCATCTGAGGGGCGACAACCATTCCTGATGTACTTCTCTGCTTCTAGCTATGTATAGAAAACAGACTACAAAACAGATAAATAACAAACATAATGAATAAGTGTATTGCCTGACCTATCCGTGGTATTTATTGGCTTGTGATAGGTCACTATACTTATTCAACTCTTGGGTTTTCCCAGTTCAAAACTTTGCTTCCCATCAGCTCAGAAGGTCCCTCTTGCACCTCTTCATGTCACTATAATGGTGATAACATTGTTCATAAGTCAATAGTATGTCAGTTGCAATGGAGATCGCCTTGGCCAAGCCATTATGAACCTCAGCCTTGTACTGAGCCTTAGTGTAGTCCTCCTGAAGAAGCCATAGCTATAGCACTTTACAAGGTCTGCCAAAATAAACCTGGACTGCTGTAGAGTTTAAGCTCTAAATAGAACATCACACTCACCTTTATCTGCCAAGTCTTCTGAAGGATATCTGTAAATATAGCAGTGAATTGGCACCCAGTTCAGAACTTCATGTACCAGACTATGAGCAACAAGAGACAGCCTTGCCAACTGCATTTGTGCAATTGGGAGGGTGGCTTAATGGCTAAGGTGTTTGCCTTACAAACACAAGGTGCAGGGTTTGAGTCTCACAAGGGATAATTGGCTAGGCTTAAAATGGCTCGCAAGGGCAGTTAGCTTAGTACTAAACTATGAACTATGAACCTATGAACCTAAATGGCCTGTCAAAGAAATTGGCTATGATTACTTCAAAATACACTGCAAGTTTGAAATATGGCTGTGAGACTTGGCCATGTGTGATGCTCACTGTATTTGCACATGTTCCGGCTTGAAATCCTCAAATGCTTTTTGATGATGATATCTGAATTACATTCCAAAGGATGTATTGTCACCTCTAACCATGTTCTCTGTCATGGTGGATGGTAATCATACATACAGTCTTCTGAAACATTGATATGGCATGAGTAAAATCTATGGCATTCATAATAATCGGTATTAGTAAGAGATAAAATGATACAATTTGGGACATAATGGTTTGGTGGGGCATACAAACTATAAACTTGGAATAATAATACCTGGGAATTGAATCCATGACAAAAAGAAGGCTAAATAGATAAATGTTGTTTAGTAACTGCTAATGCCATGGGACAACTAACACTTTGTTTAAGCTGAGATGCAGAAATTTCAACATGTGTGGAGACATAATTATGACAAGCCTATGTGTGTCTGAGTTTTGCTTATGTTACTGGAGTTATATGTTAAAGCCTTTGTTTATTTCTATAAATCAGTTTAATATTCATTGATTTGAATGAGCTGTGCAAAGCGTGCTGTGATAGGTAACATATATACATTATAGAACATGCTGTCCTACACACCTATTAATGGTATTTGTGTCAAGTCATATTTTTTGGGGGAAAAAACTATTGTGGAGATTATACATATACAAGTATATTTTAAAGGAACTACTATTGGTGTTATGCTTAACATACTTGACATAAATTACAAATAACTTAATTAGCAATCATTACAGCTGTGGTGGTGCAGCGGTAGCATTGTTGCCTCATAACAAGAGGTTCTCCCGTTCGATTCTCGGCTGGAGCACCTTCTGTCTGGAGTCTGCATGTCCTCCCCGCAGTCGAGTGGTGTTCGAAAGACATGCGTAGAATGGGCGTGCCTTCGTTTAAGGTTGGGCGTTGAGCTGGCAGGTTGGCACCCATAAAAAAATCTACTGCCAATCATTAGTGGACCGGAGTTCTGTTGTGGCGACTCCTAATCGAGAAAAGCCGAAAGAAGAACAAACAACAACACAGAGCTGTGTTGCAAATTTCTTTTTTGGAATTGACAGTTATGCTTCATGTTAAAGTCCTAATAAAAACTATGTGACAATGTTTATTCTGACCCCCTGAGTACAGTTAATCTGTAAACTGGATTTGAACCCTGCATTATCCCAGCAGATTTACTGCAGTAACATCTTGAGCCACAGATAAAAGTAGTTGACAGTTGTATTTTCTTCACTCAGTACTGTTCACAGTGCTGATGAAAGCATACTAGACCAAGTCTCGTTTGCACCACGGATGGCAGCCCTAATTACATTTTTGAGTTTTTGCCTTCAGAGATGAACTTTCACTTACTGCTACTTAGTGATCTACAATGCCATGCGTAGTACAAATGCAGAGACTAAAAAAAGAAAAGAAAAACAAGAGAAACCAACAAAAAATAAAATATAGCTAACAGTGAACTCAGCACCTATGGCATTACCCTGAAACATTCAATATTTTAACAAAGTTTATCACATGATAAATTGCAGTTCTGTTCTACATCATCATTACTTCATGTAATTACACTTCATGAGGAAGGGGTCACTCAGATTACATAAACATATTTTGTATACATCATATACAGGTAAGAATTACATCTTTTTAAATGGAACATATTACTACTTGGGAAATATTTCTAATATTCTGGATTAGTTATCCATATGTCCACATTCATTGTGTTACTGATTTTATTTCCCCATTCTTTAGTAAATTCCAAATTTGCTACATCATAAATACAAAAATGTATTATTACTTCTAATAATAATTCAGGTCCCAACAACAAAACATTTGTATCACTGTGAATAATACTTTCAAAATATCAAAGCTGGAAACAAACCTTGTGTTATTAGCACTGTTACTCATACATTAGTGCATTAACATACCGAGCCACGGAGAAAGTTGCATGACCAGTGTCTTTTTGCCAGTCACTGCTAAGTATTCTTAAAGTTATGCATATGTATGTGTACTTTAAATATGATCACTGTTATATTTAATACAATTTACAAAGCATATTGTTAAAGTATTTGGCCCTTACATAGTTGAATTGCACATTCCATGGTGCAACATGACAGTTGTACTTCATGTTTAATTCATGATAACAAGTCAGACACAATTGTCACTAGGATATCTCCTGCAAATCAAATAGCACACTTAACACCTGTCAGTACTTTGTTGTCAGTTTTATTACAGATTATGATTCAATCACTTTATTAACAACAAGTAAACACATCAATCATCACACCATGAAATAACCAGATAGCATGTCAGACTGCTCAACTCTTCGTTGCTGTACCTCTCAACTGTTCAGATTTTTGTAGAATGTCCAGATTTTTGTTTTATATTTTTGGCATGTTTTCCATAAAATGTGTGGTTTTCTGACAAATCACTGGGATGATCTGAGTACTGAAGTCCCTAAATAATGGCATACATTTGAGTTTCAGACTTTAAATCTTTCAGAAACTGCATGTTAAAACAAACCCTGTTACTCTAGTATCTTACTAAGTCTATAAGAACAATATTTAAAACATGTCCCTCTTTTTGGGCCTTTGTTCCCCCATTTTGTAGGTTTTTCTCCAGATTTTTTGTAATAAGATGTTGAGAGGTATGCAGCCACGTTATAACATTCAATAACACCTTTACAGAACCTGGCAGTGTGTTAGTCCGCTTACCACAAATCTATTAAAACTAACCCATGGCTCATTAACCAAATTTAACCCCAACAAGCAGCATAGTACTTGTCACCTGAACCAAGAAAAGCATTAACTGAAATAAGGGGGGCCTACCTCACTTTTTCACAACTATTAGACCCCTTCTTCCATCTCACTCTAACAAGGGAAAGGAGTGGGTGCAACAGCAACTCTACTGACAAAGAGGACTCTCCTCCCATAGATTGATATTATATACCACCCTCCTTATCCTCACCTAGCCTTCTGCCTCACTCACTCTCCTCACTTCCTCCCCATTCCTAAACTAAAATTTCCATCCAAATTAACTTAAAGACACAGCCCAGCAGCAAATAAGTCTTCCAAGAAACTTCAGTTCTTATTCTGACCCTCCAGTAAAACTGTCTGTAATCTGGATTTGAACTTTAATTTCCACTGTGTTTGCTCCAAGCTTACTGCAGTAACACCTTGAGCCAGAGAGAAAGGTAATTGACCAGTACATGTTCTTCATTCAGTAGTATCCAGTCAGCTGACAGAAATGCACCAATGTCAGTCTCATTGTGCTACTAATGGCATTCTAAATTACATTTCAGAGTTTTTGCCTTGGGAAGTGAACCATCTTTCATTGTTAGCAACCACTGGCTGTCACCAATGTGTAATGCCAAGCTATGTGCAAGCCTATGATCCTATAATGCCAAAAACAGAAAAAATGTCAGTGTGGTGATGTCTCAACTCTGTTGTCTTATGCTATGAAAATGGGGACAGACATCACCATCTCTAGATTTGAATTTTGAAACCATGGTCTTAACATGAAGCACTGAGAAATATAATGGTATCTGATGTACAGAGAGGTATTTAAGAGGCAGAGAAAGTGGTGCACATATACTCAAGCAGTGCAAGCAGGAAAAGTGCAGGTTGTTAATGAAAATGTTAAATAGTAGGGGTCCAAGAATGGAGCCTTGGGGTACCACTGATTGGGCAGGAAGGAAAAGGGAGAGAGCAGAAAGCCATTTTACAGACTGAAATCAGTTGGATAGGTAGCTAGAAAACCAGAAGATGGCAGAGTTGGAGAGAGTAAGACCAGATAGTTTAGACAGAAGTAGTTTGTGGGAGACAGTGTCAAAGGCTTTTGAAAGATCAAGGAATAGACATGAGACCAATTTGTTGTTATCACAAGATCTAGAGATAGCCTTTATAAAAGATATTAGTGCTGTGGATGTACTGTGGTTAGGGTGAAAGTCGTGTTGGGTAGGGGTTAGGACATTTTCTTGTAGAAGATGATCTAGTAGCTGCTTGTGAATGCACTTTTCGAGAATCTTAGACAGTGGAGATAGAATGGCTATGGGCCTGAAATTAGAGGGATTACTGGAGTTTCCTCCTTTGCGTAAGAGTATAACATATACTTTATTCTAAATATTAGGAATTGTGGCTTGTAGAATTGATCTATTAATATGAATGGAGATGGGATATGCAATAGATTTTGCAGCTAGTTTAAGAGGAGGCAGGTTATTGGCTGAAGGAGAACCAGCTTTAAGTTTGATAAGAAGAGATCTATCTATGCTGTAGGAATGGGCTTAAAAGAAAAGGACATTGTTTGAATGGAGGGTGAGAGGGAAATGTATGGGTAGCTACTTGTGTCTTTTTTTGATTAATTTTTGAAAGGAGTTGATAAAGAAGGAGCTGAGAAGTATAGCTGAGTCTAAAACAGAGCTATCAGGGGAGGGAGAAGGTGAAGATAACTTACCTAGATGGAAGAGTTTGCTGACTGTATTCCATAATGGTCTGGGGTTAGAATGGGGGTTATTTTGTTGCTTTAGGTAAAAATTTCTTTTGTGTTGATTGATTTGTTTTTTAGTTAAATTATGAAGTGGTCTATAATACTGAAGATTGGCAGGGGATTTTTTTCCCAGTTTTTCCAGGCTTTATCTCTCTTGCACATGTGCGAGGGAGTGTCTTGTGTTAACCAAGGGTCGAAGTTTGATTTAATTCTGATTTTCCTGATGGGGTTAGAGACCCTAGGGTGCTTAGAAAGATGGAGTTGAATTTTAGTATGACTTCTTCTAGTGAGAGGTGATAGAGGAAGGATCAGTTAATTAAAGAGAGGATCTGGTTGAAAGTGAAAGAGTTGAAATTGGATAGTTTACGACAGTCTTTGTATTGATGGGGTTTGCAAAGTTGAGGGGAGTGTCTTTGAATAGGGACACATAAATGGTAACTTAGGCTATCAGACAGTGTAGTGGTATTTTAGTAAAGGTTTGGGTTCGAAATGAGGATCCAGTCAAGTGTAGTGGTGGTATTAGTATGTTTATTCAAGCAAGTGGGAGTAGTAATTAGTTGGGAGTAGCCAAAGAGGTTACTACAGGAATTTGGAGAGTCTGAGGTTAGAGAGTTCCATTCAATGTTAACATCACCTAATATAATAGTTTCATAGCAGATAGCTTGAGAGATCCAGGAGAAAAAGTGTTCAAGGGTAGGAATGTTGCTACCAGGAGGAATATGGATGGAAGCAATAGCAATCTTTTTAAGGTTGTTTAATTTGCAGTTTGCTATGAGGACTTCAGCATATATAGAATGATATGGGATGAATGGAGAACTTGTCAGAGTATAGAATAGCTATGATCCCCACTTTTTGTTAAGTCTATCCTGGCAGATGATATTGTAGCTGGGGGTTAAGATTTCATTGTCAGATATGTAGGATTTTAGACAGGTTTCTGAGAGGATGAGAACATAAGGGGTATAGAGAGATATCTATGAATGTAGTAAGTGACTTTTTTAAGTATACTTTGAATACTGAGAGTTAGGAAAGTTAGGTTTTTGAAAGCTGAGGAGGAGTGTGTTTGAGAAGAGGAAATGAGGGGGAGAAGTAGGGAGGTGTGGGATGGGAAAGGGAATAGGACCTGTTGACTGGTCCTGGGTTGGGGTGTATATCACCCAAGAGTAGTAATTTAAGTAAAATAAGTTTTGGTAGTGAATGGTTGATGTTTAAGAAGCAGAGCAGTATTTCAGATTTATTTTGGGAGGTAAAGTGGACTGTAGGAATAATTTTACTTTTGGTTTTGGTTGTGAATGGTTGAGGTTTAACAGGCAGTATTTCAGCTTTATTTTGGGAGGTAAATTGGGATGTATGAATAATTTTACTTTCTATAGGTGGGGGTCAATATGATTGAATAGAGCAGGGGTAATAAGGAGGAGAGAGTACATGAATAATTAGATTATGGGCAGGTGAGTTTAGGAGCAGGGCTTATGTGTATTATGGTGTGATGATAGGAGGTAGATAAAGAGAGAAGAAAGAGCAGGTCTGAAGTGAAGAAAAAAACAATATTAAACACATCTACTTTCTTTAGATTTTTTCACAAAGTATTTTTATCTCATCTCACTATTACTGTATGCTTTTAATTTATATTGTGAATATGTATACTGTAAAATTGCACATTTGTCTTTGCAACTGGTTGGAGCTTTTCTCCCCGGGCCTCTACTGAAAATGGACATATATCCAGTTAGACTAGCCCGGTCAACAAATGTAAAATAAATAAAATAAAATAAAAGAGAAGGTGTGTCATGTTGTGTGGTGTGTTAAAGGCAAGTATGGGTATATATTTGGAAGATTACTGCAACAAGATGGGAGGGTTTATATTAATGCAACAAGCTGAGAGGATTTATAATAATAAGGAGAAGACAAAGTTTGTTAGGTAGGAATTTGGCCTGGTTTAAGGATGGGTGTCTAAGTAAAAAGGAAGATAGAGATGATTGGAGGGTTTGGGAGGAAGTTGTGCATGGCAGAAGGGAGTGATTTCAATGGGTAGAGTATAAGTATAGAGTATATAGGGGTGGGTGGGAATGGTGGTAGAGTAGGGGACATGAAGGTGAATAGTGTCGGTTGGACCAGGGCTGTATTCACAGTCAATGTCAGGAAAAACAAAAACAATCAGTAGGTATAGCACTAAGAGGAAAAAGCTGAAAACTGAAATGTATTATGCTTTACATTGCTAAAAATATAAGGTAAGGTGTTATCTGAAGAAAAATAAAGAGCTAGGTGGGACAGATACAAGTCACAGAGGCTATGCAAAATAGACTGCAAGTCAGCTATTGTAACAGAGCTGCATGATTAGGGAGAAATTCTGTTACAATCATGAATTACAAGTAAAGAGATGTGTTAGACTTACTAATTTGGGTAGGACACACCACATGTGGAATACAGAGAGATATGGGTGTTGGATACCAGATACGTCCCAGTGATGAGAATCATTTCAGTTAAAATATCATCAAAAATAAAAATACATTAAGTTAAAAAAGACCACAACAACAGTGTTTGTGTTGCCGCCAGGAACTTTGGTCTGCACAGATTCACAGTAGGGTAATCTGGGAGCTTGCAGAAAGGGCATTTATATGACATGAAACCTAAGAAGATGGGAAAAAAGGAAAGGTTAGGTCTTTAATTGTAGCTGCATTATTTGAGGAGGAGTGTAACATGTGCAAAAAGAGAGAGAAAGACAAAGTGAAGTAAGAAAAGTAGGGATGATATGGAAAGTAATGCAAGGGTGGAAAAAAAGAGGAGTTCAAATAGGGTAAAAATAGAACAGTGACAGAGAGCTATTAAAAATAAGGTGAATAGAGCATAGAAAAGAGATGAGAACATGCAGAGAAATTAAGGAGATCAGTGGGAAGTTAGTGTAAGGGTTACGGTGTTTACCTAACAGACACAAGGTGCAGGGTTTGATTCTTATATGGGGTAATTGGCTAGGCTTAAAATGACCCCCACCTAAGGGCAGTTAGTATAGTATTAGTCTATAAATGTATGAGAAGGAGGAATGAAGAGTGGCACGTAAAGAGGCAAAGGTTATTGTGCACTGGTAATAAAATTGTAAAGAAACTCTACACAAAAATATATTAAGCAGATAAAAAGGTCAGTGCACTGCTAACAATTCAGAACTAGACATGCAAGCATAAAAGTGAACAGCAATTACAGTTATTTACATTGTGTCTGCTAGTTTTACAGAACTGAAATATCTCTATTGTGTGGTCTCCCTGCACCTGAGCTGGAAGACCAGCATTTTTACATTACGAGGGTTTCCTGACTGCACTGTTGAGTCAGAAGTGTAGTGTAGCAAACTTCTCTGAGTTGAGGGTTGCTGACTGAAGGCTTATTGTGTGTTTCCCTGATTGTTCTGTAGGCCTTGCTGTTGCAAAACTTGTTTTTCTGATTCTGTATAATATAAAATTTCCTTTGGAATTACTATCTCTGCTACCTTCCTCAGTCCCCCTGCTGTTCTAGGAGCATCTGAGTTGTGCACAGAGCAGCACTGCCTTGTTGGATAGCTGCAGGTCACACTGAGTATAGTGCTAATTCTTAATCGAAATGCTATCATCTCAGTCCAGTCAAATCTACCCACTCTTCTCTCTGGGTAAACATGTAGTAAAAAAATGAAACCATGGCTATTCACTTTCCTACTATCTCTGTGGCCAGCCTGGTGAAAATGGGGATCCTGAGACAATGTAGCAATTGTCTCATGTATACCAACCACCACTTAATCCTGAAACAAATACAGTATGTAAAATATGTAGTTACACTATGTAAATTGAGATATGACTCTCACATACTGACAAATCAAATGACAAACAAGTTGTCAGCACACGCATATCATTTCCCTCACTAGATAAAGTCTTGACACATAAGCTCACATTTGCAGAGGTACTCACAAAGTAACTTACCAAAACCTCAGATGCCTCCCATATGGATCCCATCAGAAACCACATGCAAACAAAATAAAGTTAACACCAGCCACTAAACATAAAAATCCATATCACAGTTTCTCCACAGGCAAGCCCCTAAAGCAAAACATCACACATTCAAACACCTTGGTCATAGGAGACTCCATCATGAGACACATGGACTCCCCCCCCCCTCACCAGGTTAGATAAAGAGAGGGCTACAGTCAGTTGTCAGTCAGGGGCCAGGATTTGCCAGATCATGCAGGCACTCAGGTCACTCAACCACAAATACCAGTGTGACTCTGTCATAGTCCACGTAGGTGTGAATGACCTGAGACATACCTCCCTGGACTATATGAAGAGAGACATGATGGACCTCTCTGAATACATGTTGCAGGGGGTATGAGCCTCACATTCAACAGCATTCTACCCTCACCAAGAATGTTACCACAATAGAAACAGAAAATGATTGACTTCAACAATTGGCTTAGCTACTGGTGTCATTCCAAGGGGATCCAGTATTTGTCTGCCTGGATAACATGATCAACAGATCATGTGCTTTGCCAGAAATGGTCTGCACCTGTCATTGCTAGGCTTTTGAATACTGGCCAAGGTATTAGCCACCTCCATAGTGCCTTTCTTAGGCAGTGCCAAACCAACAGACATACCAATGTAATAAATTCTTCTAATACCAAGCTGAATGTGTTACTGCTCAATGTTAGGAGTCTTGACAACCTGAAAGCTCTCCTTGCCCTGAAGAATACTGACATTTTTGCAGTTACAGATATGTGTTTCAAGGCTGCAGAAAGTACCTTGGCAGTGCATGGCTGCAGTGCCTATGAGACATTTAGACCACCCTCAGGAAAGGAAAAAAACAAAGGAGGAGGTGTTTCCATTTACATAAAAAACAATCACAATTCAAGATTGGTCAGGCAGGATGACTCACTTGAATTACTTCATGTTCAGTTGACCATAGGCAAAATCCTCCACCATATCAGCAATAGCTGTAGGTCCCCAAATATGAATGATGAAAAATATTCCGCCTAACCAAAGTTACTAGAATCACTTACCATTCAGCCCAGCACACTACTCATGGATGATTTTAACTACCCCTCCATAAATGGGGAAATGTACATGACCACTAACATGGAGTTTCAGAGATGTCTAGACTTTGTCAATGTAAATGTTCTAGAATAGTTGGTTTGCACTCCCACTAGAAGTTCAAATATCCTTGGCATAGTACAGAAAAACATGAGAGAGCATTGCACTCCTCCCCCTAGCATCTTCATTGGTAAGACCATATCATCAATAAGTCTACTTTGAAATAAATGTTACTGTAGAACCCTCATCAAACCCTAAAACCCTAAAGAATTTTTCCAAGCCAAATTACCTTCTATTAAGTGATAGCAGTTGTAATTTTAAAGCACCTCCTAAAACCGAAAGGGAATTCCAGAAGAGAATTTATGAACGCATTTATGATGGTTCCAATAAAAATGAGAATAATGCATTATATAAACATTCTACATGTTGTGATGGTGTTGACAAATTTTTGTTTTTGATATTTGAAACAGCACCGACCCCTGAGGTGGACATTGGGAAAACAAACTTGAATATAACCAATAAACTCAAAGTTCAGAGCTGCTTCAAAGTAAAACTTGTAAATACCCAAAAGAAGCGACTTGTCAGGCAAAACAATAAAGCTCTGAACAGTGCAAGATAAAAGGAAAACACTAGCCAGCTCGATGCACGTCTCCTCTCTTTAATTCATAAAACACAGCACATTAACACTCACCAATACATTTTCTTTTGAAATAAACACTTCATCAGATGTGGGCTGTCCTATAACTTGGAACTTTTTTACCATTTACTTAATGAAGTTAATTAACCAATCTAAAGCTTAAAGCTAAACTGCATATGGATAGTAAAATCATTTGATGTTAAAACCATTTGATGTTAAAAACATTTGCTATTTAAAAACCTTCACAAAAGTCTTTGCAGCATCCACAATATGCTCTGAACTGACTCTGTAACTCATATGAAGTTACATGTATTAGTAACATATCTAAATATGACAGTAAATTCTTTTAAGAGGCCATTGTTCCTACTACCACTAGAACTGTTTGGGTATCCTTCTTCCACATTGCCCCTGTATCTGCCTGTAAATCCTGGCATTGTATGATTTTGTGTCTTTCTGTACATAAGACACTGTAATTACTGCATGTAGTTATTTCAAAGATCAATGTTACTTTTGTCTTTTTTTACAGACTACTATATCTGGTTTTCTTGCTTCTATTTTTTGAACTATTAGTAATGGGTGAGCCTATGTGATATAAACTTCATCATTCTCTATAATGCTTTGCGGCTCATGTTTTCAATGCTTCTCAGCTACTACAGTTTTGCAATGTTTGCAAATCTATGGTGCAACAGTCTTGCCACATTGTTATACCTTTCAGTAAACAGGCCCAGTGCCATTAGTGTATCACACTCAGCAACAAGATGTGTGACTGTTTCCAGTTCTGTTTAACAAATCCTGTATTTGTCTGTTTCTTCCACATGCTCAGTGGACTTTGTAAACCAACATGCATATAGTCCACTATCCTCGGCCTCCAATATTAACCTTTCTTTTGGTTTAAATTCACCTCTCCTTAACCATTACTGTATCAGATCCTGATTGGCATGAGGTTGTTCAAGGAATTTTCTGAACTTGCAACTATATTTATGCCTTTTTCACATTTCTTGCCATCTCATTTGATCTTTCTAATTATATTCTTTCTTCTTTTTTTGGCACATTCAGTTACTGCATGATTTTTTTCTACTTCTGGTTTGATTTCCATTCCTGCTTGACATATGCTTCTGCTAAACTAAACAGGGAAGTTATCTTAGATTTGTTCTCCTCATATTTTAAAGTTTCACTATGTTTGGATCCTGTGAAGTCAGCAGATGCATATGCAGTCCTATAATTCTGTATTTATAGATGTAATCAATTTCAAGGAGGCCCATACCTCCTTCAGAATAAGGAATATATAATCTTGGTATACACTGATTTGTATGTATCATTTGATAAGCATGAAGCATTTTTCTTGTTTTCCTGTCCAACTGATCCAATACCTTTTGTGGCCATTCAATCACCCCCAAACTGTAAATAAGAACAGGAAAAGCACATTTGTTTATAGTGTGGACTTTGTTTCTTGATGTAGAGCTGTTTTCAGTATGAAATTGAATCTTCTAAAATATACCTTACTGAGTTTTGTTTGTATTTGTTCATGGTTTATTGTTGATCCTTCATCAGTTCCCAAATATTTATACTCTCCCTCCTGATGAAGTTCCTTTATATCACATTCCTGTCCCAGACTGATATTTTCTTGGTGCTGCAGCTTTCCAGCTCTAAATGTTACTTTTACACATTTATCAAGACCAAATGACATTTGGATATCATCTGAAAAAGTTTTGACCACTTTCAATTGTGCTTTCAGCTCCTCACATGATGAACAATTCTGTTTTAAATCATCCAAAAAAAGGATGAAAAGTCTTTACACTTTGTTGTTTTCTGAGAGCCAAATTGCAACATTGACTTAATCTGGTAAGTAAACAGCTTAATGGGTTGAAGGCAAGACAAAAGATCATTAGTGACAAAGAATCACATTGGAATACCCCCCTTTGAATTTTTATCCCTGGGATAATTTTTTATTTATTTATTTTTATTTATTTTACATTTGTTTACCGGGAAAATCCAGCTGGACCAGGTCCATTTTCAGTGGAGGCCCGGGGAGAACAGCCCCACAATTAAGAAGACATTTATACAATTACATATATACATGCATTTATTCAATTTGAGATATACATACAAAACAGGTAGTAGTGAAAAATGTATTTACAAGTAGAGTTATTCTTTACTTAACTATAGTTAAACTTGAAGTGCCAGACTAAGATACGGTTTTGAGAAATATTACAAGGGTTTAATGAAAGGGTTTAGACAAATATATTTAGAGTTTGGTTTCCAGTAGTTACAAGATTTTGCAGGACAAAAGTTACAGTTTGAGATAGTTTTACAAAGGTAGTAAGAACTGCTTACAGATTTAGTAAGTATGTATAGAAGGGAGCAGAAAGAACAATATGATATATGATGAGTCAGTATTTCAATGTGCATAGATATAGTGTGATGTTTAGACTGGAGTAGACTGATAGAAGATAGAAGAAAGGTATAGTGATTGTCATGTGATACATGGGCAAATCCAAGTAGTCCTGAGATGAGATTTGAGTGATTGTTTGAAGTTTGCATTTGTTGTTGTGGAGGTTATATTGGTGGGGAGATTGTTCCATTTTTTTGGCTATGATGTGGGAATAAAGGGCTTTTCCTGCAGTGTTGTTAGAGTAGTAACACTGAGAAGAGGTTTATTGGAAGAGTGGGAGGTTATTAGATGACTGAGGGCTGGAGTTTTGTCTGGGTGGTTTCTGATGTTAAAGACGTAGGTGAGTTGTTGGTAAGATAGTAAGTTAGGAAATTCAAGCCATTGAATTTCTTTTAGTACTTGGCAGTGATGAATCCTAAAGAGGGAATTATTGGCAAATTTAGCTATTTTGTTGTAGCATGCTTCTAACTTATCCAGATCTGATTTTTTAGTGTGGGTTAGGATAGGTGCTGCATAAGTAAGTGTTGATAGGATGTGTGTTTGAGCTAGAGTTGTTGTGTCTTTCGGCTTATCCCGGTTAGGGGTCACCACAGCGGAACTCCGGTCCGCTAATGTTTGGTAGTGGATTTTTACGTGCCGAGTTACCAGCCCTGATGCACAACCTTCAACGAAGGCATGCCCATTCACGAATGCCTCCACACAGAAGACGCACTAGCTGAGAATCGAACGGGACAACGTCTTGCTGTGAGGCGATGAGCAAGAGTGATACATGCTTTTTCTGTGCAATAGTTTTTGTGCCTGTATAGGGTTCCCATTTTCTTATGAACATTTTGAATAGTTTGTGCTATGTGAAGATCAAATGCTTGGTTGTTGTCTATTTCAACTCCTAGGTGTTTTGTGTTAGTGGATGGAGAGATGATAGTGCCATTCCTAGATGAGATAGAGAAAGTGGAGGGGACGGATTAGTAGGTGTGACCAGCAGAAGTTTGGTTTTGTTAGGATTAAGTATAAGTTGGATGTTGGTGATCCAATTTTCAATAGCAGAGAAAGATTCCTGGGCTAGTTGTTAGAGGGTATTGACAGATGGGGCTGCACAGATGAGAGTGGAATCATCTGCATACTGAATTAGTGAAGCTTGCTTTGAGGAGGTATATAGATTGTTTGTAAAAATTGTGAAAAGTAGTGGGCAAAGGATAGAGCCTTGAGGTACTCCTATTGAGTTGGGGAGAGGAGGGGGTAGCCCATTATTCCATTGTACAGATTGTTGTCTGTTTGACAGGTTGCTATTGAACCAGGAGATGGTAGAGGCAGTAAAGGATAGGGAATGAATGATGTCCAGTAATTTGGCGTTTGAGACCATGTTGAAAGCTTTTGAGAGGTCTAAGAAGGTAGCAGATACATAGTTGTTGTTGTTGTTGTTTCTATGTTGATTAACCAGGTTGGTAAAAGAGAGAAGAGCAGAAGTTGTACTATGGTGAGGGTGGAAACCATGTTGGGTGGATGAGAGAAGTTTGTTAGTATCTAGGAATTGCATAACTTGAGAGTGTATGCATTTCTCTAGGCTTAGATAATATCCACGAATAAAATACCCTAAGAAAGCCATGAACAAATGGATGATCATGTGAAGCCTAAAACCAGGTAAGGCTAAGGCTGCCTAAAGCCAGGTACAGTGGGATGTCGGTGAAAAAACTGGGCTACCGGTAAAGCCTTGAGAAAGGCTGTGCTTACCCGAGTGCTTGTGGTTGAAGGCTGTGCTACCGGTAAAGCCTTGAGAAAGGCTGTGCGTACCCGAGCGCTTGTGGTTGAAGGTTGAGTATAGCCTTTATAAAGCCTTCGTGTACAGGTCGTGGTTCCGGCTGGTGTGTATAGCCTTTATAAAGGCTTCGTATACAGGTCGTAGTTCCGGCTGGTGAGAGGTACCGCTGGTGTGGCAGCTATAAATCCAAGATGTAACACACAGAAAAACAGGCAAAACAACGTAAATGTGGCTTGGCTAAGGAGCTCTGCTCACCATGGTGGCAAAAAATCAACGTAGTCGAAGTTGAGATTCTAGAAGGTCATACTTTATTGAAGTAAAAAGTACCAAAAGTACAAACGCCATTGAAGCGTAGTTCCTTAATGGAAAGAGAGATCCTGAGGATATCCTTTTATAAGAGCACTTGGGGGTGTGTCAGTGTGGACCAATCAAGAGTGAGTGAAAAAACCTTTATTGTGATTGGGCCCGACAACTAGACATCACACCTTACAATCTGATAGCTCATAGGTGTATGAAAGCAAAAGGAGAGTTTGGTTAGTAGAATCACTCATAACCTCCTATAGTGAAGTTTGGAAAATAACCAAAAATAGTTACAAAATAGTTAAAAAATAGTTAAAAAAGTTAAAAAATGTAGTTAACTAACCCTTGCTGGTAAAATACATTGTTAGGCTACACTTTTCGAAATCTTCATCAGGATGGTGGATGACCAAAAGGAGCAAAATAAGCAAAGCCGAGCGTACTAGTGAAATAGCAACAACATGTATGTAAAATAAGAAACAAGCTAGGTAACCAGAATAAGAATATATTTATGATATAGAAAATAAATCAAAACTGTTAATAACAGAAAAAATACATGAAAAATACAGTTAATTACATGAAACATACTTTAATATCGGATAACCCTAGAAACTGATATATTAAGATGTGGAACTGACGGAGGGCTGTAAATTAAAAAATCTTAAATAGGTGCTGTTAATGTAACCTGAATAGCTTGAAAGACACGAAAAAACAGTAATCCTGAAACTTTGTAGAAAACACGAAAGACATGAAAGAAAAAATATAAATGTACCATTGACCAAAAATGAAAGAGTCCAAATCTGCCAGGGGGAGTCTCAGACCCTGGGCTGGAGGTAGACTGGTGAGATCCCAACTGGCTGTCACACGAAAGGTAACTTTTTGTCGGTAAGTCTGTTAGAGGTCCAGGCGCAGAGGTTGTGGTATACGGTGTTGTATCTTTCTGAGATACAAGACTGGGGTCAAGGATTCTGCATAGTTAACGCCTGGTCTTTTCCTTGCCTGCAATCGTATTTGCCACTTGAGTTCCCTCTTCTCAAACAGCGAGTTGTGGTCCCCGCCTAGTGGGGATTTAGGTATGTGTTCAAGAACATGAAATTTGAACGTATTGTGTCCTAGGTTCCCGAGAGCATGCACTGCCAGCTGGTTTGTCACTTTCAAGTATTTTAAGTCATGCAGGTGTTTTGCTATCCTCGTTTTAAGGGAGTTGACCGTCTTGCCCATATAGAAAGCTTTGCATTTGGTGCACGCTGCCCTGTAAACCACTCTTGTGATATTGCAGTCGCCTCTGACATTAGGTGTGTAGTGTCTTCTGCCATTGGGGCAGTAAAAGCCTGTGGCCTTGCTCATGTGTCTACAGTAGTTGCAGGGAGGCTCGCTGTAGGCAAAGGTACCAGGGTTGTCAAGCTTAACTTGGTAGGGGTGCTCCAGAAAGTCCCTAATGCTTCTCCCTTTTTTAGCTGTGAAGGAGGGTTTATCCGGAAAGATTTGGCCAAAAGATCTGTTATTAGTGATGATGGGCCAATTGTCCATTACGATCTGGATGATGTCTTTGTAGTCCATAGAAAAGTCCAGGATGCAGTTGATCTGGAATCTAGTTTCTGGGGTGGTCTGGATCTTGGTGTCAGTTTGAGCCCTAGGGGTGCCAAGTTGGCACTGGCTGATGATGGGGTCGAGGATCCTGTTGATTAGCCCTTCTGAGTAGCCTTGGGCTAAAAAGTCCATTTGTAGCTTTCGTATGTTGGTCAACATAGGCATGATTATAGGCTTAGATAATGGGGAAAGAATAGCTATTGTCCTGTAGTTGGAAAAATAGTAAGATTTGCCTCCTTTGTGAAGAGGTATAATGTAGTATATTTTCCATATTTGTGGTACATAGGCTTCCTGAATGGACCTGTTTATTAGGATTGATACTGGATAAGCAAGAGAGTCAGCTGCCATTCTTAGGAAGTTAGTGGGTATACTGTCAGCAGCTAGTGTGGTAGGTTTTAGTTTGTGGAGCACGTTTCTAATTTTTGATGTAAGGACTGGAGAGAGGGAGAAGGATGGTTGGTTGGTAGTATTGTCAGGAGTATTTCTAGTGGTTGTGTGAGATGAGGTGTTGGTGTTTGTTTGCTGGTTGGATAGAGTTTGGATAGAGTTTATGAAGTGAGAGTTAAGCTGGGAGGCAATATCTTTGCTGTTAGTATATGGGGAGGTGGGGGTGGGGGTAGCAATTGTTCCAGGTTTTAGCAATGAGTTGATAAAATGCCAAAACTTTTGGGGGTTGTTTGCGTGTTTGTTTTGGAGGCCTAGGAAGCAGTTTTGCTTGTCCCGTTTGGTTTGTATTTTGGCTAAGTTTTTAAGTTGTTTGTACTTTTGTTTGGTTTGTTCAGAGTTGTTTTGTTTCCATTGCTTCCAGGTCTTGTCTCTGGTTTTAAGGAGGGCTCTTGTGTCCAGACTTAACCATGGTGCATAGTTTACTTTGATTTTTCTCTTTCTTAAAGGTGCTATTGAATTTAGAACTGAGATAAATGTATTATTAAAGTATTCTACTGCCTGATCTAGGTGTAGGGTTTTTAGAGGGAGCAGTTACATTGGTGGAGAATGTTGTTTAGTATGTCTGGGGTTAAGTTACAATAATCCCTGATGTTTTTATAGGTTATTGGTTTGAGGATTTTGGTTCATTTCCTGAGGAGGAAAGTAGAGAGATGGTCACTGAGTATTTCAGGTAGGGACCCTACCTGATAGTGATGTTTGGGGGTATTTACTAGTGTCCAGTCAATAGTGGTTTGTTTATGTTTTTTTTTATTTATTCTGGTGGGGGTATTGAATTAGTTGTGTGAAGTTGTAGAGGTCAATACTCTTGGTAGCGTTTTTGGAGCTGAAAGTTTACCAGTTGGTATTGAGGTCACCTAGTAAAATTGTTCCCTGAGGGCAATTTTGATTCAACCAATAAAGGATTTCTTCTACGGCTGGGAAGCTATTTCCAGGAGGAATGTAGTAACAGAAGATGTAATTTTTTTTCTCATTGTTTATTGATAGAATAGAGCCTATGGTTTCAGCATTTTGAAATTATGGTAGATGGGTATGAAATGGTTGGAGGTTTATTTCATTTTTAAATAGAATTGTGACTCCACCACCCTTCCTATTTGTTCTATCTAGCCTTAGGATGTTGTAACCTGGTAGTAGAATCTCATCACTAGTGATATGTGGTTTAAGCCATGTTTCGGTAATGGTTACGTTGTCAGGGGAGTAGTGAGAAATAAAAGCATATAGATCTACTTGTTTATTTGAAATATTTGTTATGTTGATGTTCATTATTAGGTGATCAGATTAAACTCTATTTGGAAGGTTAGTAAAGGAGAGTCCTGGGTTTGGGTGTATGTCACCAGCTATGAGGAGACTTTTACTGAGGTTAAATATGTGTTTGATAACATAGGTTAGGTTTGAGAGTGATATGTATACTGCTTTCCTATTGATAGTAGTAGGTAGATGGGTGTTGGGTGTGTGTGGCATAATATTTGTGGTAAGTAATGTTGGACAGACTGCAAAGCATATATGGGAGGTGATGTGCCTTATGGTATGTGTACTATGGAATGAGGTGGTGTCTAAGGGTAGGTTAGTTTGTATGGCTGTAGTGTAGGAAAGGGATGTCAGGGCTAGTAGGAGTAAGGGTAGTAGGACTTGCATTATGTTTGTTTGGAAGCTTTTAGAAGTGTTATTTGATAATGGGGTGGAGGTAGGGATGAGTGAGTGCAGGTATGGGTGTGATGTTAGAGTAGGAGGAGCTATGAATTAGTTCTGGCTGGTGATTGGAGTAGGAAGAAGGAGGAGTGAGTGCAAGTATGGGTGTGATGTTAGAGTAGGAGGAGCTATGACGTAGTTCTGGCTGGTGATTTGAGCAGGAAGAAAGTCAGGTGAGTAAGGTGATGTATAAGTTTAGGTTTATTTGGGGTGGGTGAGATTTGGGTGTAGGGTAGGGGAACGGAGTGAGCCCAAAGGTTGAAGGCACGAGTACAGACCCCCCCAGCAGAGGTGAGTGCCAAAAAAGTATCAGTGAGTGTAGGTGGGGGCTGAACACTGATAGTGGTGCTAAGACTGCTAGAGTCAGTAGTTAAACTAAGTAAATAGGTTGTAAAAGATGATTACAGCAGATAGATGTGAAATAAAGGGTTGGTAGTCCTGCAAGAGGGCCCCTTTAGGAGGGATAGTACCAAAACTACTCATATTAGGATGTAATGGGTACTAGCTAGTCAGGGAGGGATTTTGGGGGGTTGCTGCCATCTAGTAGGGAAAATGGGGTAATCCCTGTTGGGGCTCAGGAAACCACAAGGGTTTTAATTACAAAACTCCAAAGAGCAGATAGGGAAACCAACTGTCTTCGTAAAAAAAAGTAGTTTCTGGAGCTTACATGCACTTATTTTACTAGAGCAGGATTCAAGGAGGTCAGGTCCACTGTAGTCCTTGTACACTGGGCAGAATGCTTTCATGGGGGGAGGAAGATTTAGGCAGTGCTAGCTGAAAGATTAAAAAAGTGGGTAACGTTAGAGATAGAGAGTAGAAGTTGTGTGGTAACAGCATAGAATGTGAGGGTAATTACATCTGGGCAAGTGAGAGTGGTGAGTAGGGTGTAGGAAGCTGATGTAAATGTACAGAATAAGAGCAAATAGGTAGTTGAGATGGTGCATGCAGGAGGTTTAGGTACAGAGTTGCAAAGGGTATGATCAGTAACATAACTTCACCGTTGCAGAGGCCGACATATTGCAATACATTCCTATGACACAGTTCCAGTTTGGAGCATAACACAGTTCAAGGTTAATAAAATTGTAAGGCCTGGTATATTTTCAGATGTTACTATTTCCAAGATATAAGCCATTTCAGATGCCTTACTGCAGACTAAAAATTTAATAACCTGTATATTTAAACCTCTTAATGTTTCTTTTAATTCTTCTATCCATTCAGCATTTCTCCAAAATGCACCTATTTCGTCTTTTTTGGTGGAGCTTCTATTCCTTTTGATTTGTTTCTCAATTTTCTGTAAAACGTTTTTGGTCATCAATGAATTGATTATTTTGTTATTTTCCTTTATATTTACCTGCATATCTTCCAGGTTTTTCTGCCTTAGTTAAAACTTTTAGCTTATTATTTGCAATAGAGTATGATAGATCCCAGTCTTTTCTGATACTGCACATTGCTTTTATCACATCTATCTTTCTAAGCATTTTTGCTCATCTGTTCCTCCTTCTATACTCTTCTAACAGTGACACATGATGTCTGAATTGCATTAAAGTTTTTTTTTTCTGTTCATTGCTTTGGTGATGACATTTGATTTATTCACTTCCTTTCCTTTATTGCTCTGTGTTTTTGTGGTAAGACTATCTGTTATCAGTTTAGCTGTATAGTAATATATCCTATTTACTTCTGTTATTTCACATGAATTTCTGTTAATATGTGTTCATTTGTTTTATCAGACTTCTAACATTTTTTGATTATTTCTATAAAATTTCTCCAAGTCTTTTGGGCTTCTAGTACCATGATGGGAATGGACCCCATTCCTACGTCAAAGTATGATTAAAGTTGGTGAAATTAATATTGTTTCAATCTTTGATGTTAGATAAAAGTGCTCTTCACAGCACTCACAATGTGCCCAAAATTGACTCTTCTGCAAACCATATGGACTTACATGTATTGGAGATATATCTAAATACGACTATCATTTTTTTTTTATGAGAACCATTACCCCTACTACTATTGGAACTGTTTTGGTATCTTTCCACATTGCCCTTGTTTCTACCTGCAAATACATATGACACTGTAATCACTGGGTGGAACGATTTTCATTGACTACTCTATCTGTTTCTTATTGCATCTGTTTTTTGAACTGTTGGTAATGGGTGATTCCACATAATATAAACTTCATCATTCTTTATAATTCTTTGTGGATCATGTTTACAATGTCTCCTGTGCTTCTCAACTGATCCTTCTCCTTATATTCTTTCTTTTTTGTCACATTCAGTTGCTGCCTGATTTTTATCTACTTCTGGTTTTATTTCCATTCCCACTTGACACCAATATGCTTCTTCCAAACTAAGTAGGGAAGTCATCTTATACTTGTTCTCCACATGTTTTAAAACTTTAACTATGTTTGGATCTTGTGAGGTCAGCACATATCTATGTAGTCCTATGATTGCAGATCTGGTCATGAAATCAGTTTTGATGAGGCCCATACCTCTTTCAGAATGAAGAATAGATAATATTGGTAGACACTGATTTTTATTTATCATTTGACAAGTGTGAAGCATTTTTCTCAGATGTTATATTTTGGGGCCAGTTTGTAACCCAAACCTGTAAATTAGAACAGGATGAGCAAATTGGTTTATAGCTTGGACTTTGTCCATAGATGTCAGGGCTGAGTTTATGTCTCAATGATATGTTTTCAAATCAATAAAGTGTCTTTGGTTCTGGTTTGCACATGTACTACTAAAGTTGTGTGCTTTGTTGAGTAACTACAGCAAGTTATTGACTGCTTGCCATCTTTGAAATATTAACAGACGCCTAATTTTCTGATGTTAAAATCTTTTTCATGTTTTTCATTACCATACAGAGCTGCCAGATATGCTACAACTAAAGAAATTCCAATCGCTCTGTCCCACATGCTCCAGGGATCTTAACCTCATTAACAAAATAAACAGAACATGCTGAAGGGACAGGTTCCTAACTCAGAGACTTCCCATACTCTGGAACAAACTTCCCATTCACGTCAAGCAATGCACTTCACTGTCCCTCTTTAAGAGAAATCTTGACGAGTGGGTGGGAAATAGGAAGTTCACCCCGGGGATCACTTCAGTGGCCTTGCTTGACAGGGGCACTGGGAACTAACTTTGGGTAGCATGATGCCATGGAATGTTCTTGGGCTAGGCTTATATAGGCTCCAGGGCCATTAGCCTAGTACACACCTATGAACCTATGAACCTATACAGACTAGAGATGTGGACTCAGAAAATATTATCCTGTAGCTAAATGAAGTTGCACTGTGATTTAATGCAAGTATAGTTTGCTTATTATTTTAGGTGTCCCTAGCAACTTAATTTTACATTGATATCAAGTAAAGGCTTGGTTGCCTGAGCAGCCACATCTTGGTGCTTACTTGATGATTTATAGATAGACATAGATAAATGCATAGATGGATAGATAGATGGATAGACAGATAGACAGAAAGATAGATAGATAGATAGATAGATAGATAGATAGATAGATAGATAGATAGATAGATAGACAGACAGACAGATAGATAGATAGATATATAGATAGATAGATAGATAGATAGATAGATAGATAGATAGATAGATAGATAGATAGATAGATAGATAGATAGATAGATAGATAGATAAAATAAAGCATAACTAAAGTAAGTGTTCTAGATCTCCATCTACAGTAAGTGACTAACTGGGTTACTTGTGACTGTGCCATAAAGGGCACTTTTACTCTAGCATTCTCTGCATGCAACACTAAGGCATAAGTTGGATTCCATACTGCAGAAGACCCTTAATGAATCCAGCATGTTGTCTTGTTCTTTTACCATGTACAATTACTTTGGAGATGTAGGCAATTTACGCTTACTTAACATCAGCTCTTACGTTTTTTATGCATAAACATCAGCAAAGTTCTTTTGGACTTAGGCACACAAAGTGTTTTTTTCCTTAATCCTGCACAGAGGTTCAACATCTAAATTTGAACAGCCTTATAGTTTAGTATCAAAGGGACATGAATCATACATACTTCATTTTCTGATGGTTATACATGCAAACTACTTTACTTTTATTTTTAGTTGTTCTGAAATGATTAAGAAGAACGTATAGGAAATTTAGACATCTATACTTGAGTCATTTTAAGATTCAAAATGGACAGCATTGTTATTCACAAGTATTGATAATTACAGTTGTTTCAATTTCACATTGTAAACAATGTCCATGTTTATGTTTTCTTATTAACTGTATAAGCTGACTTTTCCAGCAACAGATTTGTAGTGAAATTTTACACTGTAGTATCTTTCAGTCTTTATAACAAGTTATATTAAAATCTACTTTAGATGATGTTGTTATTTGAAACATGCAGGAAAGTATGCATTTAAAGATTGACCAAATTGATCATTGTGAGCACATTGATGTTTATCTTTTCGGCTTTTCCCGGTTAGGGGTCGCCACAGCGGAACTCTGGTCCACTAATGATTGGCAGTAGATTTTTTTATGATGCCGAGTTTCCAGCACGATGCCCAACCTTCAGCAAAGGCACACCCATTCATGCATGTCTTTTGGAAGCCACTCAACCACGGAGAGGACATGCAGACTCCACACAGAAGGCACTCCAGCCGTGAATCGAACAGGAGAACCTCTGGCTGTGAGGTAACAATGCTACTGCTGTACCACCACGGCTAGAACAGAGCACTTTGTTATTATGCAGAAATTAATTTGTAACATTGTGAACCAACTTTTCTCATCTATTTCTTCCCATACTGCTTCCCAACAGTTAATAAAGGTGAAATGGTTAGAGCATCAGTATCACTCAAAAAAACAAAGAAGAAAGATAAAAAGCAGAACACTGAATACTCTTTCCCACACAGTGTGGTTTCTAAGTGTGTGCAGTTCAAGTGTTCTGAGAATTGAAAAATTATATGGCTCTAGACACTCAGCTGGGTTGCTATTGAAAAAATATTTAGATCTGCTTACTGCTTCTTACTGCTTGCTCTTGCTGTGGGATTTGAAGTCTTCTTAAGACACTCAGTCTTGCTGGCTGGATTCTGCTAAAATTCAAAGTCTGGTTATATTTGCATTCACAGTCTGTCGCATACAGAAACTTGCAGAATATACACTGATGAGAGAATATACTTTGCAGCACCTGTCTTTAAGAGCAGTAATCAATAACTTTTATAATAAACCAAACTGGACAAACGTTGCAGCTTAAAGTACCGTTCCAACTTTACTTCTCATATAGTACAGATGATGTGAGAGATATAACATTTACCTCAGGACTTGTGTCCTTACCATACCTCTAACATAACTAGATTTAATACAGACTTTTTATACATATTTTAGTTAAACACACACCCTCTTGGTTTTGGAAAGATACTGGCTTGATGATGCAAATGCTAACACATCTGTTCTTGTGCAAATGCTGATAAGTAAACTGTCTTCAAGGAAACGCCTTGTGGATTAGAAAAACATATTCTTAAACTTTCTTAGAAAAACATGTCCTGTTGTCCAGTGAAAGTAGATTACATTCTTGTCATGTCTGTAAGAAGTCAGTTTTCTTGATGTGTGTGTAATACACTCATAAGTAAGTTCCTTATTTTTTTAAGCCACAGTCATTTAGTATGGTTGCTGATCACATATTACTAAACTCTGTTTCTGCATTTAAGCAAGCTTTTTCTTTCAGCATATTTACAACAGAATTAATTTCAACCTTAAATTCATAATATCTAACAATTCCCTCTGTTTTTAAACATACTCAAAACATTTTATACTGATATGTATTTTTTGATCACATTATATAGTCTTTTGATACAACAAATCAAAATGCAATTTTACATAGTTAATACAATTATATTAAAGTATTACTACCAAACTGAATATATTTAACAACTTTTTCTTTTGCAGACCATTCTGTGAAATTATTTTATCAGTTATGAGCTGTGTCTGCTTTAGTTTAACTTAATTAATTTATTCTTTTGCAATTACAGAATTTAATTTATGACTTAGAACTGTTTCATTAACTCTTTGCAACTTGTTGAATTAACTGTAAGAGACAAGAACCATGTGCTACTGCAAGCATTTATAACATTGTGGTCATGTCTTTGAACTGCCCATTAACATCTTGGTAAAGTACTGAACTGGGCTTAGATAATAAATATTTGAAAGCAATTATTTGAGTAAAACCAGTGATATTACAACTTGACAAATTACTTTTAAACTTATTACAATGTATTCTGTACAGTATGTATTTACACAGACTGTTTGCTATTCATGCATTTCAATCTAGCAGCTATCCTGAACCCAATTTTTTTTAAACATGTTTTTTCACACATATTCATTGCTAGACATTAATTTAATTTGTACTGAATTCTTCTGTATTTGTACATACAAAGACTATAAAGTAAATTTAGTCTAATATTACAAATGTAATAGCATTAATATTGCCAAAAACATATTGAAATAGTGACCAATCTTGTTCAATTTTTTTTACATATCTTTATTCTCTCTTGTATAGCTGTTATCAATTTTAAGCCATCTCTTGTTTTTTAAACCATCTTTTGTATAGCTTTACAGTTTAACAGGTTGTAAATACAATTTAATACTAAACAATACAATAATAACCATTATGATAGCTATTAACTTGTAAAATATCTTATTCTGTAAGGTTTAATCCAGTTTACCAGTATGTCTAATGCACTAATACCTGTTTTTATCTTCCCCCCTAAAAGAGTATTGTCAAGAAGGAATGAAATATGTTTTATGTAGCTTTATTTTAGACCCTTGTTGTTTATTTTTTTCTGTAGCTTTATTTCTGACTCTTGTGCAATACTGCTTATACAGTCAGTGTAAAACTGAGAAAGTACCCCTCCCCCTGTAGTGCTGCAGCACTGTTTATCTGCTTTATAATATATGTCAGCCCAACACTTTGGTTATACATTTGCTTTATTAGGTTATTAAACTGTAGACCTTTGTCTGATATGATCATCTTTTCTGTTGCCTTTGCTGTCTATTTCTACTAGTAGTAGTTATTTGTACCCTCCTGTATACTTTATTTGAACTGTATGCATACTATAACCCATCTGCTGGCTATACTTGATGTAACTGAGGTTTTTTATCAGTGACATTTATGCACAATTGTGATGTTTTATTATAATTACCAAATAGTGTTGCATGTGAACATTTTAGAAAAACTCAAGCCACTTGTCTAGCAGTCTTGTTTCTTATCTTATCTTTTCAACATTTCCTGTAACTATTCATCCAGTTTAGGAAGGTCTGAGTTCACATTTCAATTAACCCTTTTTAGCATTTTTCCTTTAATCATCTGTTAGTAAAATGCAGTTATAAAACACTTAGTATTATATTTGTGATTTGCATAACTATGCAAACCAAACATTATTTTACAATTAGCTTACATATTTTTTAACTTTTGATTTCAGTATTTTTATTTATTTATTTAACTGTTCTGACTTAATTTTACAAAGACTGACTAATTCTATCTGTGATTTTATTTCTTTTTAAAATTCAGAACTTTAACTGTTTGGTGTTACTATATAATTATAAAAAAATTGTAAAAAACAAAATAGATATTAGCTTAATTAACGTATGTTTATACTTACATTATTTATATTTGCTGTTGTCTGCCTTTTGCTTTTGTGCATTGTAAACAAATGTACTCTAGATGAAAATAACATACATGCATGTCTGTCTTGTAACTTTAAATCATTATTCTTATTAACTATTTTTATTTAATTTTTATATACAAGAACTGTTTTGTTTACCTTTTGACTATGCTATGAGAATGTCAATCATATGCTCTACTTTACTGTAGTACTGATAAATATATTGCTTTAATTGAATGGAAGTTTTAAACATTTGAGAATGATTTGTATTTCACCATCCTACCATGTAAGCTTTACCATTTTCAAAACACAAACATGTTATAAAATATATTTCTTTTGTACAGATCACCTGTAGTTTCCTACTCTTTCCCAATGTATGAAGGAAGTTAGTTTCTGTCAGTTCAGCTAATCTATTTTCTTCATCTTGTAACTGTTGTTTAAGAGTCTCCTCATGATCTGCCTGATATGTCTCAGGAACCTGTTCTGCTGAATCTGAAACTCCTATGCACTTTTGAAAAAATGTTTGTATAACTTGTCTAAACTTCCTGAACTCATTGTGTCTCTTTTTTAGAAGTTTACTACATTTTTTGTAACAAAATGTACTAAGGGTTCTATCAGTAACTGATTTGACTCACATGTGGTGACAGGACATAACTGTTTAACATCTGAATATAATGGAAACACTTTAGCCTTAGTTAATTCTTTATCATGAACAGATCTGTCTTCACAGTCTATTGTTTTATGACATAATACACAAAATGCAGTTTTGTTGAGTCACACAATAAACATTTGTCATACCCCACATAGTTTTCTTTGAGATACCAGTTAAATATTGTAATACATTTGCATAATGCCATACTATCAACCTGCCCTACTAAGGTTTTACATTTACTAATATGCTGTGTATACCAACATTGCAATTTTTTACATTTGCTTGAATTATGCATGAAAATATCCATACTGTCTAATTAAACATCCAAACTGTCTAATATCCAAACTGTCTTATAATATGCAAACTGTCCAATATCCAAACTGTCGAATAGCATCCATACAAAAAAATGTGACATAGAAAAAAGTCTTACCAGTGAGCAAGAAAACAGGTGATCAGGCTGTTGTTGCAGATGGCTGGAAATTTTTCAGAGTCACTTGAGAAAAGCACAACAGGCAGTGGACTGTTGGGCTAGTGGATATCCCCCTTTTCTTTAGAGAAATTATGGCACTGTGACTGGAACTTCTGTCTCACTCCAGATGTAGACGTCTAAAAAGTTTACTACTGCAAGCTGCATAAACTGGAATACTTCTGTTCAGAATTGACACATACGTACAAATGTTAGTTACTGCAATTTAACTGACGTAACCCTCTGCAGGGCTTACCATCACTCCCCCTGTGTTTGAATGCAGATTATAGGTTCAGATGCAGGTATTAGGTTCAAATGCAGATTTTATGTTCAAATGCAGGCTAGCTTGCCATTGAAAAATTATATGGCTCTAGACACTCAGCTGGGTCACTATTGAAAAAATATTTAGATCTGCTTACTGCTTCTTACTGCTTGCTCTTGCTGTGGGATTTGAAGTCTTCTTAAGACACTCAGTCTTGCTGGCTGGATTTTGCTAAAATTCAAAGTCTGGTTATATTTGCATTCACAGTCTGTCGCATACAGAAACTTGCAGAATATATACTGATGAGAGAATATACTTTGCAGCACCTGTCTTTAAGAGCAGTAATCAATAACTTTTATAATAAACCAAACTGGACAAACGTTGCAGCTTAAAGTACTGTTCCAACTTTACTTCTCATATAGTACAGATGATGTGAGAGATATAACATTTACCTCAGGACTTGTGTCCTTACCATACCTCTAACATAACTAGATTTAATACAGACTTTTTATACATATTTTAGTTAAACACACACCCTCTTGGTTTTGGAAAGATACTGGCTTGATGATGCAAATGCTAACACATCTGTTCTTGTGCAAATGCTGATAAGTAAACTGTCTTCAAGGAAACGCCTTGTGGATTAGAAAAACATATTCTTAAACTTTCTTAGAAAAACATGTCCTGTTGTCCAGTGAAAGCAGATTACATTTTTGTCATGTCTGTAAGAAGTCAGTTTTCTTGATGTGTGTGTAATACACTCATAAGTAAGTTCCTTATTTTTTTAAGCCACAGTCATTTAGTATGGTTGCTGATCACATATTACTAAACTCTGTTTCTGCATTTAAGCAAGCTTTTTCTTTCAGCATATTTACAACAGAATTAATTTCAACCTTAAATTCATAATATCTAACAAGAAGTTCTCCTTTCTTCAAGTTGTTGAAAATATGGAATTGGCATATATAAATTTGGGGGTGTAGGCGGCCTGCCTCCCACATTGTGTGTGTTTGTGGGGGGGCTGTAGTGATGCCTATACCCCTGAAAAAAAGATTTTTCACCCTTCTGTATCTTGTGCATTTTGTTTGTCCTTTCTGCTCATTGTCTTTAAAGAAGATGACATTTCATAGTAGAACCATTCCACAACTCTATGATTAATCCAAATTAGTAAACAGACTATGTTATTAATATATTATTATTATCATTATTATTATTATTATTAAGTTGAAGATGTAAATGCCGACTTTCTAAACTATCTTTTCAATATATTTTAATGTTTGATTATACAATATTTAATTAATCATTTCTAATTCAACTAGTTTTAGGCATAAATACTTAACAACACCAAATATTTGACACAGCAAATAGGGTAGACAATAACTGATTGTCTGGTCTTGTCTGCTTCTTTCACTAGTTCTAGATAAGCAATGAAACCTTCTGAAATTACTTTTCCCCTCATTATAAGTATGGCACATGTTATCTTTTTCATTCTTGATGTCTTAGACTAAACTTGAAGCTGCCATCTCTAAATGATGGCCACTCCAATCATCTATACCACTTCTGTATCAAAACAAAAAAAAAATGAACTCCTCATCTTCTATCATACATTTGGCCCTTTTGTTCTTGTATTTGCCATTTCCTGAGCTTTCTTCTGGAAAGCCTTAAACCACTTTGGTATTGTAGCATCCCCTGAGGAAGTAAACATGTCTGTCCTATTCCCACCTGTGTCCTTTCTTCATGCATATATGTTTGTGACTCCATGGCTTCTGATGCTCACAGAGCAGCACTGAGTTGCCCTCCTATGCATTGCATCAGTCCTATACTCTGACAGAAATGACAACTCCATACCTGTCCTTCTTTCCTCTTCACGATGCCCCTCAGGCTGCTCTGTCATATTGTTTGCTTAGATTCGTATCATATGACATTAGTAGTACCAAGTCCCTTTCTCTTTTTGTCTGTTATTATTAATTTCCTTTCGGTTGTGTACTCCTACAGGATTTTCTACCCAGATGCATCCTATTTGTAGTTGTTAATGAATTTATACATCCAAGGCTTAAACATTTCTTCACACCTCACCAAATCCCTCTTCATTCTTGTTTAGATTCAACTGTATTAGCACTATTGCCCATCTTTGCAACATCAGCAAAAAAGCACACTTCTTCTATGGAGCAGTTTTTATTGTAAACCACTATTTTATATGTTTAATGTGATATCCCTTTAAGCAACAAAGTCATTATATAATTAATGAAGGGAATTGATATTAATTAATCAATTTAGAAAATGTAAAACAGTATAAAACTGTGGTGGATAAACTGTTGATTGTATTCTGATGAAGTTCGTAGGGAGAAGCGAAACCTAGGTAAATAAAGGATTTGTCTGGTGGTGTTTCAGCAAGTTACAGCAAGTTATAGCAGTATTGCCTTTTAGTGAAGGTTTGTCTTGTTCAGCTGTACTGTCTCCTTATTGGCGTTGCTTCCATCTCGTTGTCCGAAACAGACACTTCTTCTAGACTTTCTGCAGTATTAGTTCTGTAGACATTAAGAAGGACAGATATTAGTGTTGAGGAAACAAAGTGTCTGGCCATATGCTAAATGCAACAATGCCCATAATAACACATAGGAAGGACACTGAGTCACCAAGACAGGATGTGTCCTAACTTCAATGCTATTTGAATAAGTAGGTATATGGAGCTCCAATAGTATTTTTAAAAGAAGGCAGGTAATTAACATGACAAACTAGTAAATCAATACCATCCTACCCCTTATATTCATTTATTGAAATTATGCAGCCTGTAGTGAAATAAATAGAATCACTGACACATTAATATCAATCCTCAGCTGAAGGATAATCCTATATGTAGCGCAAAGTAGCTAACATGAGTTCATGATCTAGGAAATAGTATGCAGTCCACAGAGGCAGTACTTTACTGTCTCTGGAAGATATTACCCAGTATATTTTTATTTGACATATACCAGTATGACACCACTTATGCATTATACATTTAATAGTGTAAACATTACATGCGAATAGCATATTAATTATACCAGAACTAAAATAAATTATATAATGAATTATATTACTACTGAGAAACAGTAATATATTAATTTTAGTGTGTACACAAGGTGCTATAAATGAGCACATTAAAAGCATAAAAATCTGTCATGAATTTGAACCACAACACATGATGGATGTATACACTCACAGGTCAATCCAAGTTCAAATGGTAGCATCTGAACTACTGGTAAGGTCATATAAAAAGGGGTAGGGGGAAGAGCAAAAGTGAAAGACAGAGAAAAAGCAGAGAGAGAGAGAGAGAGGAGAAACTTAACCCAAAGAGACAAGCAGAGAAAGATAGAGGGAGATGGAGAAAGAGGAAAGATGCAATAATCTGCAAAATAATATGTTGTCAAAGAAATCTCTATTCTGCATCTTGTTCAATGAGTTGTATAATTCCCTTTATGGTATAAGATGGTTCAGATTATGCTTTTCTTTCTAACACTGTTATGTTGACTATAACAATGGCATTATTGGCTCTTTGTAAGGTAAGTTAAGGAAACTACAATCATTTGTTTTCATTTCTATTAAGCTGCACATTGATATGGGGCTATTACTGAGCATTATGCAGACTCGTCTTTTCCAGAGCAAACTTTGAATGAATTAACAAATATATACTGATGTTAACAAAAATGAGTCTTTTTATGACAGGTATTTTGTAAGGCATGGTGTTTCCCTTTCTGTTTTACATTCATAACATAATGGCAACATGCAAATAACAGCAATGGAAAGTAAAAACTCACTACAAATCCTAGAGAATCTGAATTAGCTTCCCCTTCTGGCTAGTCATATAACTCTTATAATAATTTAAACAAAATTCTCATGTATCATCAAAACCACATGCACAAAACATAACCAAATAACTACTGAAAAAGTAAACACACACACAGTTGGACTTATATTTATAAAGTGTTTTAATTCAGTAACTGTAACCTTTGGCATGCTACCCTCTATGCAGTTACAGACAAAAGTAAAACAACTCTATTATAAACAAAATGCACTTGATACCATTAAACAATTTAATTTCAATGAATATATAAAACAATCATTCTGTTTGGTATAAATTGCAATAAATATTAAAGATTTACCACCAAATTTAATCCATGAAGGTGCACAATGTTGTAGCTAATAATATGCTTTGCTTCATATTTTAATATAACTTCACCGATATCCCTTGTGTCTTCTGTTTTGCTACCAAAAGAACTACACCCCTTAAAATTAGTAACTAAGACTACATGTGTTTCTGTCACATGTATTACTCCAGAATTCACTGATGACCTGGTACTAATATCCATAAGATGTTCTTGTATGCTGGATTTAAACTTGTGAAAACTTGTGATTGTTTTGCCTATGCACCATTTTTCTTTTTTGTACATTGCGAAGATATTATATTGCAGAGAGTTTCAACTACATGTATTGTATTGTGTGAGCTGTCAGTATGCTTTTGGGGGGTTTCCTCCCTTTTCTCCACTGAGATGCAACTGTGAAGTTGGTATATATAATTTTGGTGGGTTTGTTAGGCTAGGTCTCTGCAAAAAAAGATTTTTGCTGATTTTATAGATTTCTCAATCCATGGTTTTTAAAATTATATTTTCAGTAAACATCATCATCTTTTTTCGGCTGCTCCCATTAGGAGTCGCCACAGCGGATCATCTGTTTCCATTTCTTCCTGTCCTCTGCATCTTGCTCTGTCACACCAACCACCTGCATGTCCTCTCTCACCACATCCATAAACCTTATCTTAGGCCTTCCTCTTTTCCTGTTACCTGGCAGCTTCATCCTTAGCATCTTTTTCCCAATATACTCTGCATCCCTCCTCAGCACACGTCCAAACTAACATAATTTTGCCTCTCTGGCTTTGTCTCCAAACCTTCCAACCTGGGCTGACCCTCTAATATACTTATTCCTAATCCTGTCCATCCTCGTCACACCCAGTGCAAATCTTAACATCTTCAACTCTGCCACATCAAGCTCTGACTCCTGCCTTTTTGTCAGTGCCACTGTCTCCAACCCATATAACATAGCTGGTCTCACTACCCTCTTGCAGACCTTCCCTTTCACTCTTACTGGTACTCGTCTGTCACAAACTACTCCTGACACCCTTCTCCACCCACTCCATCCTGCCTGTACTCTCTTCTTCACCTCTCTTCCACACTCACCATTACTCTGAACTGTTGACACCAAGTATTTAAACTCATCCACCTTTTCCACTTCTACTCCATGCATCCTCACCATTCCTCTATCCTCCCTCTCATTCACATACATATATTCTGTCTTAATCCTGTTGACCTTCATTCCTCTTCTCTCTAGAGCATATCTTCACCTCTCCAGGGTCTCCTCCACCTGTTCCCTACTCTCAGTACAGATCACAATGCCATCTGCAAACATCATAGTCCACGGGGACTCCTGTCTGATCTCGTCTGTCAACCTGTCCATCACCATTGCAAATAAGAAAGGGCTCAGAGCTGATCCTTGATGTAATCCCACCTCCAACTTAAACGCATCTGTCACTCCCACTGCAGACCTCACCACTGTCACACTGCCCTCATACATATCCTGTACCACTCTTACATGCTTCTCTGACACTCCCGACTTTCTCATACAATACCACAACTCCTCTCTAGGCACCCAGTCATATGCTTTCTCTAAGTCCACAAAGACACAATGCAACTCCTTCTGACCTTCTCTGTACTTCTCCATCAACACTCTCAGAGCAAACTTCGCATCTATAGTGCTCTTTCCTGGCATGAAACCATACTGCTGATAGGCATCATTGACCACTTGTAAACAAATCCAATGTATGGCATATATTGCATTCACAGAGTCATATCTGCAAAGTATTGTCCCTATCAACTAAAGAGTAGATATTACATTTCCTACATCTCCTCAAACCTTTGAAATCAAATGGCAGTATTTAAACTATCTGGGCTATCATATTATAATAATTCTAACCATACTGTAAGCAAAAAGCAATTATTTGAGCAAGATGGTAACTGTTTCTTGCTTCTGCCTGTAAAGCAGTATATATTACTTTTAATCCATGTGAAAATTTACTACAGGTACTCAAAAGGTCCTAATCATTTGACTTATCTACTGCCTCTTTTTCACTACATCCTTTCTGTAAACTTACACTGCTCCTCTTTAAGAGATACCTGCTTCTCTTTCCCTCATATTTTTGAACATCCATTCAATAGATTGTCCTAATAATTGTGCATCATATGCCCTCTGTAACAGTTTCTCATACAGCTTCTCCCTTTTATAGTATTTCTTCTAGTTCTTAAAAACTGTAAATATGGCAGAGCTGAAATTAAATGCAGGGGATTCATGCTATCTGTAGATAAAGAGGTGTATCATTCAATTTCACTTCTGAAACTCAAAAATTCAAATAATTGAACCTCTAATTATTGAAGACCAGAGGATCAAAGATTTGAAATATTGAACCTAAAAAAAATATCTAAAACGTGAATACTTCTTATTTCAGATTTTTGCACTCCCACACCCCCTGCAACTTAAATATACCAACTCCGTGATTGCACTACAGGTAAGAGAAAGGGGAAAGTTCCTGTTCTGCACTGTATGGCGATCTCCATTGACAAAGGCTGATATTTCAAATCTTCGATCCTCTGGTCTTCGATAATTAGAGCTTCAATGATTTGAAATTTTGAATTTCAGAAATGAACCCATCATTCAGTTTGCACAAACTGCTTATTAACTTCAATATCCCCCCAGAGCAATTACAGCATGCCACCATGCAAAGATCCATAACACTAGAATAAGAACACTGCATTGAGGTGGTATGACGTCAGATATAAAAACACACTTACTTATTCACAAAAAGTATAATTTACTAGAAATATGCCATTATAAACATTTCCTATGTTAAAAATGACAAAATGTCCTCCAAAATATATACTATTCTACCTACATATGACTTAAACACGAGGTGTACCAGTGTATTCATGTATATTTTTTTCAGAAAAAAAAAACATGAAAAGTCAAACAATTTCTGCACTTTTGCTTGAAGTATATATGCATCAAAATCTGGCCTACTCAGACCTTACTTATTACGAGTCTGTCGACCACCATTTTATTCACATTGGGCTGGATTACAAAGGGAAAAGGGTAGGTTACCAAAGTGGGGAGCTCCACCACCCAGCAATGCTATTCCATTTCAGAATTATTATACTGAACCCCAGTGTAAAGTCACAACAGGGGCAGGATATAGCCTTCTCAGTATTTCACCACACCATGCTGCTAATTGTGACAAAGTCCTGCTATGTCTGGAATAGGTAATGGGATTCTAAGATTTTCTATAGTAATAGATCATTTTGACAATTCATGGCATAGTCCAATCCCTGTCAAGGCACTGCTTGACTGGACAAGTGCAGCTGAGGCCATCTACAGCTACAGTGTCACCTGTATGCCATCACATGACTGCAGGCATTCAGCCTCCCAACAGTACCGGTGCTGACATACAGGTGGAGTTGTATGTTGCACTGAAAGTGTTGTATGGCCAATCATAAAAATATGAAAGATCCTAGGTCTATTCTCAGTCTCATGCTGGGGTTTGCATACAGATAAAAAGGATACAGGGTAATATAAGATGTTGATAATTCAGTAATTTGCATTAAGAAAGAATAACACAAACAAAGATATAAACATAATTGTAAAATCGATCAGAGTAAGATCTGCAAAAGCTTGATAAACTTCTTACAGTAGGAGTGCAGAGACAACTAAGGGCATTTATTACCTTAAAACGAATATTGTCCTACACTGTGAAGTCTAGGAAATAAATGCCATTGTTTTGCTATGGGATCAGTCTTCTTCAAACTATGAAGACTAGTAAAGGCATAGTCTCTTACAATGAGATATGTACACCGGGAAGAGAGGATTAATGCAGGAAAGATTTCTGTATGTAATGGTGAGAAGGGAAAGTGTAGCTGCGGTGAGGCTGAGAAGGGGAAAAATTGTATGAGGGAAGTTTTACAGGAGGAAATCATATCTAATAAGTGGAGGAGTAGCTCCAATTGCAGAAAAGATCAAAGAGAACCGATTATGGCAGTTCAGGTATATGTGCAGAAAAGCAGAAGCCAATATGGTGAAGAAGATTTGAGACAGGCAGTAAGAAGGTAGGAGGAAATTAGGGCATCCAGCAAAGAGGTGGATAGATTGTGTGAGAGAAGATCTGTGACAGTCAGGCAAGAGTGTCAAAGAAGGCAGCAGTGTGGCATTGAATCAAGAGATGTGGTGACAGTTAACATGACACCCTGACCCCATGTAGAAAATGGAAAAAAAGAGGTTGATGATGAGAAAGAGGAAGTGTATAAAGATGAGCTTTGTGGGGCAGAAAGAACATTTATTACAGCTGCATTTGTTGTCAAGATTAGCTCTTGCAAGATAAGAGGAAGGCGTAAGCTTGGATGGATATAGGATGGTATTTGTGTGTGTGTGTGTGTGTGTGTGTGTGTGTGTGTGTGTGTGTGTGTGTGTGTGTGTGTGTGTGTGTGTAATAAGATGTAGAATGAGAAGTCACTTTGCACTGTAATGTGCTGGGATATGAGGCTGCAGCAGTAGGTTCAATATCGTAATACAGGGAGTAATTGGGGCTAGTAGACATCAGAAACTGGTAGTGACAATAGTGCAGGAAGAGTTGTTGAACTGTGTTGTGCAACTGGGTAATTGACAGCTTTGGTTCTAAAGCAACTGCATTTGGATTAGGGAGGCAGGAAGTTTTTCAGGTCTTTGCAGACGATGTTTGCTTGTAATGATTTATTTTCTTTTGTATCATAATATGGTGGTTATAACTGGGGAAACATGGTTATAATTCTTTTTAATACATGTAGCTTTATCTTCCCCTGTATATCATCAGTTACAAAAAAACAGTGTAGGAAAGTATGAATTATTTTACTTTACAGCTTCGAAATATACATGAATGTGTATATGTGTATGTATATGTATATGTAGGTCCATTTTCAGCGGAGGCCCGGGGAGAAAAGCTCCACAGTTAAAATAAACAGACAGTATATACATTGGATTACATAGTGAATAACAATTTACATAGCAATTACTTACAACATATTTACAGATGGAGAACATAGTACATCAGTAGACAACTAGAATCTTTATCTGTGAAGTGCATACCAGACATTAACAAATGTTACAAGAAGAAGTTTGTGCTGTATAATAAGTACTGGCTTATGAGCATCTGAGCTTGCTATAATCAAGGTAGTTAGTGGAGTGGAAAGAAAGGTATTGGTTGGATGGGGTGGATGATATTAGAGTGGGAGTTGCAAGGGCATAGCCAGCATGTTTTTAGTTCACTTTTTAGTAAAGTTTTGAAGTGAGTGCATGATGGTATGGAGGTAATTGTGGGTGGGAGTAAGTTCCATAATTTGGCTATGGCACAGGAGAATAGTGCTTCACCAGCAGAGTTATTGGCTTTAGAGATCTGCAAGTGATTTTTGCTGCAGGATCTTAGTGGTCTGGTGGTGCGATAGGGTTGGAGTAGATTCTGGAGGGATGGGACATTTAGTGAATGGTTTACTAGTTTATGGGTGAGTGAGAGTTGATACCACTGAAGGAGGTGAGGGAGTTCAAGCCAGCCCAGTTCAGCAAGTGAGAGACAGTGGTGACTACGGTAGGATGCCCCTGTGGCGAATTTGGCAATTTTGTTGTAGCAGGTCTCTAGCTTGTTTAGATCACATTGCCTTAGGTTGGTATATATTGGAGAGGCATAAAGTAGGGTGGATATAAGGTGGGAATTTGCTATTGAAATCTTTGCTGCTTTGGTGAGAAATTGCTTATGTCTGTATAATGCTCCTAGTTTTTTGTGGACTTTTTTATAGTCATGGATATGTGAATGTCAAATTTTAGTTTATTGTCTATTTCCACACCTAGCAATTTGGTGTGTTCAGTTGGGTATATAGTGGTGTTGTCTTTTGCCGTGATGTTAAAGTGAGAGTTGTTTTGAATATGTTTGGTGGGTTGGAAGATGTTTAGATTTGTTTGGGTTGAGTATTAATCGGGCATCGGATAACCATGTTTCAACAGAGGAAAAGGCTTCCTGTGTGACTTTTTGCAGTTTTGGTAGGGACTGGGCTGAGCAGATGATGATCGAGTCATCTGCGTATTGTATGAGTGTGTACATAGACTCACACATACATACACATACACACACACACACACACACACACACACACACACACATATATATATATATATATATATATATAAACAACAAACTTCTTTCTTATAGACTAAAAGAAAGATACTCGAAGGCAAAACTGATGCTAAGTGCTTTCATTCTTTAATGATATCTAGAACTTCTTCAGAACTGACAAAATTTTAAAAAAATGTCAGGTATAAGTAAGGTGCACAAAGGAGAGAGAAAGATGTAACCATGACAATAGCATATATCTTCTGAGAACAAACATTAGTATAAAGTGGGAGTCAATGAGTCCTAGACTCAATGAAAACCTGAATGTTAAATGTGCATTGAGATGGGGAGTCTGACCACTCCCACTTTATACTAATATTTGTTAATGTTCAAAATGTGTAAATTCTGATTGGTTAATTTTTTTCCTCACTGTGTTCTCAGAAGATATATGCTGTTGTCATGGTTACATCTTTCTCTCTACTTTGTGCACCTTACATCTGATGTTGTAAATCTTTGTTCATTAAGTACTATTAGGACCTCGGTTCCGTCCTCGGAACTGATATGGCCATTTCCAAGCTCGCACTAGCCAAAAACTCTCAGCTAAGACCTAACCATAATGGCTCTCTTCTAGTTATTCCAGATCTCATTTGCCGCATTCCTAGTCGGACGTGCTAGCCATCTCTCTGAAAGCTAAGTAGAAAATTGTTATTTTTAAGATAGTTTCTCTTCAAAATTGTCTATTTTTTAGTCAATTTAGCCTTTTCTCACTGTCACCTATAAACTAATTCTATTCCCTACCCTTTACCTTGGTAATTTAATTTCTACCATTATTGGTAATGTCCTTCTCTCCTGTCTTTGACAGGCCCTTCCTTACCACTTGTGGTATTTTTTAAATACCATTGTTGGTATTCTCTTACCTTTTCTCACCCTTATTTTTTTTCTGTAAGATAGTCTTGTTGCCTTACTATGTCAGACAAAGCTAAGTTGGGGTTTAAGCAGTGTGACAAGTGTGGGCATAAGATGCCTAACTCGGATACACATGCTCGTTGTGTCTACTATTTTGGCGTGGATCATATTAAATCTGACTGTGAGATTTGTGCTAGTTTTAGTAATTGTACACTAGCAGAATGTAAAAATAAACTTATTTGAAAAGGTTTAATCAAGCCACCTTTTTTGGAGGCTCTATCTGGGTCAGAGGTATTACCCCCTCCAAAGACCAAAAAACATAACGAAAAACGGAGTCACTCAGTTCCTGCATCTCCATCAGTTACAGAAATGAGTCTGCTCCAAGCTTTGCCGGTCCTTACCGCAGACATATTCGGCACCAGGCTCTGTATCTTTTTCCTTGGTACCATCCATGATATTCACCCCTATTTCGGTTCCAACCTCGGCACTACTGGCTTTGGTGTCAACCTTGGATCCCACATTGGCTCCAATGACTGTACTTGCTTCAGCACCATCCCCAGCCATGGTGCTGACAGTTTCTTTGGCTCCATCGGCTCCAAACTCGAATATCTGCCAAGGACAAGATACTCTCAAACTTACGACCTTTTTTTGGGGCAGAAGATTAGCCCCTTTCTAGAAAGACCTGATTCTCCTTCAGCAGCCTCCTTTAGATCCACTAGAAGTTTTTCTGAATTAGATCTAGTGTGGGTTGTGGACCAGCTTCTGGCAGCTAGGGGATTGCCCATTCCAGCTAGACCTTCCGTCCCTCTTGGCTCAGAATCTTTTACTACATCTTCCCCTGTTTATCCTCCTCCAGCCTCTACCCAAATCCTAGAGATCCCAGTACCAATGTGCACTCCAGTGTATACTGTCTCAGCTCCAACAGCAGTTTTTCCCCTGTTGGCACTGACCACCCTTGCTACATTGGCTCCGGTGGAGCTGATGCTATCTCAGAGCAGTGCTTGGACTGTCCGTACTTTGGTACCTAGCCCGGCATCTATTTTCTCGCTGGCACCATCTATGTCCATGGCTCCAATGGCTTCCAGTCCTCTCGGAGCTCCTCACCTGGAGGTGGGCTCCTCAGGACAGGGTGTGACCCCAGTTCTGAGGTTATCCTTCCCAGTTCCGAGCTCCCATCCCTCCTCGGGTGGGCCTGCTGTCCAGGTGATGGAGAGAGTCCTTCACTCCGAAGGCTCGGAGTCAGCACCAATGACATCAGTATCAGAATCTCCCCAGCATTCACCTCTCCCAACCCTCTATTTTGGGAACCTGGGCATGGGAGTTGCAAGAACCCCCTTTGAAGGGAACCCCATCTCCTGAGTCCTCCTCAGAAGATCCCACTGGGGAGCCACCCCAGAAGAAATGGTGCAAGAGGAAGCACCTTGATTCCCCACAGGAATCTATCACTGAAGACACTGATTGTGATGAGGGGGAAGGGTTCCCACGGTCTCCCCCAGACAACATCTCATTTGGAGACATTCTCGAAATCCTCAAGCAGCGGGGAAACTGGAAGTCCTATAACCCTTCTTCTGAGGAATCGGTGTTCTTGCAGGCCTTCCGTGCTTGGCCATCTACTTCCTGGGTGACCCTACTGGCAGATGGTCTTGTTAAACTCATTGTGCAGCATTCCTGGAAGGCCAGAGATAATGTTGAACCTGTCCCCCGGAGGCCAGACAAAATTTTATCTACACCTGAAGACCAGCCCTACTGCTCCAAGCAGTTGGTTGATTCTATGGTTGTGACGGCGGCCACCAAGAGGGAACTGGCAGTAGATAGTTCCACTGTTCATCCTTCAAACAGGGAGCCATGGACCATGGACAGACTAAGGAAGCAGTCCTATGCTTCAGTGACCTTCACCATTCAATTGCTGAACTATCTGGCACACTTTACTCACCTCCAAAGAAACCTAATTTCTGAAATGTCTTCCTCTTTGCTGGGGGAACTGCCTAATGAGGTGCATGATACTGTCACCTCACAGCTAGCTACCCTTGAATCCATCTCAAACTCCTCGAGACATTTGATATCTCACACCACCAAGGGGGCAGCTTGAGCTGCTGCATCAGGCATTGTCATGAGACGTAATGCTTGGATGCGGCTGTGTGACTTTACAGACCCCTTTAAATCTTCCTTCATCAATGTACCTGTCGACAAATCTGCACTTTATGGACCCAAAGTGCGAGACACACTTGTACGTAGTGAGAAAGACAGAAAGACCTTGTCTGCTGTAGGCATATGCTTTTTCAACCCCCATTAGTCCTATTTCAGAAACCAGATGGGAGGAAATATGTGGTTCAAGAAATCCCAAGGATCTTTTCGTAACACTCGTGGTGGACAATCCCCCTGGGACAGATGGGTCAACTCATATGGAAGACACCCCTTTTGGGGTAGAGGGGTCCACGTGACCAGTGCACTAGAGATTCTTTCTCCAGCAGACCCAACCAGCACTGCTGAGCAGTGGCCTGATTGCTTTCCTCTGGAAGCAGGCGGGGGTTGTTTTTATCTACACCTACCAGCCTGGCATCTTATTACTACTGATGTTTGGGTGCAGAGAATAATATCCAGAGACTACCAAATACCATTCGATTTCATTCCCATAACCGTCAAATGAATCCCCGATGTACCACACAGTCAGAGGGAATTAGCAGCCTTAGAAATGGAAAAGCTGCTAAGAAAAAGAGTCATCCAACCAGTCCCACCAGACCAGACAGGATCCAGGTTTTACTCAAAGTTCTTTTTAGTGCCTTAAAAGATAGGGGACTAGAGACTAACCCTGGATCTCAGCCTATTGAACAAATTTATCAGACCTCAAAAATTCCGGATGGTCATGGTACAGTCCATTCTTTCCTTCCTAGAGAGGAACAACTGGATGTGCTCTATAGACCTCTAGGACATGTACTACCACATAAAGATGGATCACCACTCCCGGAGGTTTCTCTGCTTCTGGCTGGGAGTCAATCACTACCAGTTCTGGGTACTGCCATTCAGTCTCTCGACAGACCCCCCCCACCCCCCGAGTGTTCACCAAATGTATGGCAGTTGTGGTAGCTCATCTTCGACTACAAGGATTCCAGGTGTTTCCCTATCTAGACGATTGGCTCCTTACCACTCCGACCAGGAATCTCCTAGTCCTCAGCCTCTCTTACACTCAAGGTCTCACTCTCCACTTGAGGATTACAATCAACAAGGACACATCTCAAATGTCCCTAATGAAGACACTGGAATTTATTGGAACGGTCTTCGACACAACATCCTGTCAAGCTTCTCTCCTCCCTCACAGGCTTTTGAAAATAAGACACCAAATCCAAGACCTTCTTACTGAGACCTATGTACCAGCACGTCTTGTACTGCAACTCTTAGGCTCCATGGTGGCTGCCATTACATTAGTACCACTGGTGAGACTGCAACATGAGAATCCTGGTCATTTCTAACTCACTCACTCAACCACATGATACGTCTTACAGACTGTTGCAAGGAAGAAATGCTATGTTGGATGAAGCCACATATGAATCTTTGGTGTAGACCATTCTGTCTTCCCCAGCCCACAGCAATGGTGACCATGGATGCTTCCCTGGTAGGGTGGAGGGGCATTTCCAGGGAAAGATGGTCCAAGGCACCTGGTCCCCCATGGAGGCCAATTTGCACATAAATGTCCTGGAACTGAGGGCAGTTATCTTAGCGTTGCAAGCGTTCCATGCATCCCTAACCTCTGGGACCATTGCAATTCAGTCAGACAACATGTCAGTCGTCTGGTATATCAACAAGCAAGGCAGAACCAGGTCTTACCCCTTGTGCTGGGAAGCCATGAGGATTTGGCACTGGGCAATAACTTCCAACCAGTTTCTTATAACAACACACATTCCCAGAGTTCCAACCTTATTGCGGATAATCTGAGCAGGAACATCCTGATGCCTTACGAGTGGTCCCTCAACCCTGTAACAGCAGATCGGATATTCCAATGTTGGGGCAAGCCTTGCTGTGATCTGTTTGCTTCCACATAAACTACAAATGCAGAAGTTACTTTGCCCTGATCCCCCCTCAGGGGAAACCACCGAGGGATACTCTAATGCACGATTGGCCCCTGGGTCTTCTGTATGCCTTTCCTCCATTTTCCCTCATTCTAAAATTTTTCTGAAAGCTCAGAGGTTAAGAAGCAAAGTGATCCTCATTGCACATTACTGGCCCTGTTAAGTCTGGTTCCCATTTCTATGGCCTCATCTGATTCACAGCCCGTGGATCCTGGATCATTCCCAAGACCTGTTATCTCATCCTCATGGACAGATTCATCCAAACCTCCTCAGTCTCAAGCTCACAGCTTGGTTCCTCTACTTCCAGTGATTGCCAGGCTGCCTGATATCCCATCTCCTGTTCGTGAAATTCTTCTGGCTTCACACAAACCTTCCACCAGGAAAGTTTATTCTAGTAAATGGACTAGGTTCTCTATTTGGGCCAAAGATCAGAACTTAGACCCTTTCTCTATGCCTCTTCAAAAGATCCTACAATACCTGACTACTCTTTTACATGCAGGAACCTCAGCATCGATGATCACTGTACATTTAGCAGCTATTGCCAATTTTCATAATGGACTTGATAATTCTTCGATTATGTCACACAGCCTATGAAACACTTTTTTTGAAAGGAGTATTACATGTTAAACCTCCAATCAAGCCTCCCTTAGAACCCTGTGACTTGACTTTGGTACTTCAATCTCTCACAGGTCCTCCTTTTGAGACCTTTGATTCAAGTGATTTAACATTTTTGTCATGGAAAACCTTACTTCTAGTAGCACATACCTCAATGGGAAGAGTATCTGAGCTGCAGGCCTTGACTGTGAGAGACCTACATACTGACCCTTCTTTCTTGCCCAAGGTCATTTCTGGATTTTCCATTAACCAATCTGTTGACCTGCTGGTTTTCTTCCCTCAGCATTCTAATAGAGGGAAGTACCTTTTGCACACCCTTGATGTGCATTGGCAGCTTCATTGTTATTTGTACAGGACTAAATCTTTCAGGAAAACAGATCAATTGTTTGTGGCCTTTGCAGGACCCATATTGGGTAAACCTGTTTCCAAAGTGACTTTATCCTCCTGGCTTAGAAATGTCATTACCTTTATCTCCCAACAGAATAAGCTATCCTTACCTTCCAGAATAAAGGTTCATTCTATCAAATCTATGGCTACTTCTGTAGCATTTCATTCCAGAGCATCTATGGATGAAATCTGCGCAGCAGCCACTTGGGCAAGACCTCATACCTTTATCTCTCATTACAAATTGGATTTGGCCTCCAGAGGATGAGCATCTTTTGGTTCTATGGTGCTCAGGAATATCCTTCCTTAGGGCCACCCAGGACTCAAGTAGCTGTGGACTGGATCCTAATAGTAATTAATGAACAAAGATTTACAACATCTGATAAAGAAGTTATGTCTTATCATAATGTTCCATCTGTGTTGCAGATCTTTGTTCATTCATTACTCCCCCCCTCCTTTCCCCTGCCTGAACTCCTTTTATTATTATTTATTTTCTTTACAGTTTGTTTGCCAGGATAGTCCATTGGGCCACTGGAGCTCATTTTTAATGGAGTCCTGGGGAGAAAAGCACCAGAAAAATACAACTAGATAGTGAAGGAAGCACAAATCCATGAAATACATTTCAAATAAGACTTATATACATAGTAATTGCTCACTTACATATGTTCCATAGTATAAATACAATAGTACACAAATGCATAGTAATTGCTCACTTACATGTGTTCCATAGTACAAATCCAATAGTACACAAATGCAATAGTAGACATTTAAAAAAGAATGTTTCATAAGACAGAGAGGAACATATATATATATATATATATATATATATATATATATATATATATATATATATATATATATATATATATATATAGACACACACACACACACACACACACACACACACACACACACACACACACACACACACACACACACACACATTTTTAAATATACATATATGGGTGTACTTTCCTACAGTGAAAATTCACTTTTTCGAAATGGGAAAGTACATCCCCACTTAAGCGAAAGTGAAAGCTCACTAGACCGAACATACCGCACCACAATGGAGGACATTGAAAAATGGGCTGTGTCCTCCACTGTGTTGTGATAGTCATGGACCTCAGGGTTAGAGCACGGGTCAAGGTAAGGGGATAGCCCTACTAACTAGTCCCTTACCCTAACCCGTGCCCTAACCCTAAGGTCTGTGACTATCACACCAGAGTGGAGGACATAGCCCGATTTGGAATGTCTTCCACTGTGGTATGATAGTCACAGACCATAGGGTTAGGGCACAGGTCAAGGTAAGGGGATAGCCCTTCTAACTATTCTCTTACCCTAACCCGTGCCCTAACCCTAAGGTCCGTTACTATCGCACCACAGTGGAGGACATAGCCCGATTTGGATTGTCTTCCACTGTTGTGCGATAGTCATGGACCTTAGGGTTAGGGCACGGGTCAAGGTAAGGGGATTGCCCTACTAACTATCCCCTTACCCTAACCCTAAGGTCCGTGACTGCTAGCCCATTCAGTCTAGTGGGTTTGCGAGAGTGCACTTTCGTGAAAGCGCACTTTTGCGTTAGTGTGGGTGCACTTTTGAAGTTCGAAGTAGTAAACTTTCGTTCTTCAAAAGTACACCCACATATATATATATATATATATATATATATATATATATATATATATATATATATATATATATATATATACAGAAAAGTATTTACAATTGAGGTAAGTTTGTAGTAGTTAGTAGAGTCCTTGAGATATATTGCAAAACATAACGAGCTTTAGTAGGTAGTGATAGGCAGCAAATGAGTATAAATACATTAGGGAGTGAGTGTAGTCAGAATTAGGTAGGATGGGAGCAAGAACATATCCATTGTGAAGTAAGGTGAGAATGCAGTGAGGTTTTGAACAAAGGGAGACTATTGGTGATGTGGGTGGAGGAAGGGAGAGAGTTCCAGAGGCTTGCAAGAGAGAAGGACATTAGTTGATTCCATGCTGGATATGTTGGTTTGCGTAATTTAATTAGGTTTTTGGGGATTGGATCTTAAGAGTCTCTCTGGTTTGTGCATTTCAAAGGCATTTACAAGGAAGAGGCATAGAGATGGGTTCTGGATGAGCTTGTGTGCTTGGATGAGCTGGGTATATGTGAGGAGGTTTGGTAGTTCTAGCCAATTTGGTTGGTGAAGAGAATTGCAGTGATGTGTAGAGGCTCTATGACCTGCTGCAAATTTGGATATTTTGTTATAACAGGATGAGAGGTTTGGTTTGAGGGAAGCTTGTAGGCTGGTAGGGGTAGATGCACTATATAAGAGGGATGGGATGAGGTATGTGTTGGCTAAGGTTATCCTGGTGGTGGGTGAGAGAAAGCGTCTGTGGCAGTAAAGCATACCAAGTTTTTGGTGGGTCTTTTTAATATTTGATTGCAAATGTTTGCCAAATTTTAGCTGATTATCAATAATAACACCTAGAAGTTTTGTTTGCGAGACAAGTTCTAGGGTGGTATTATTTTTGCTGGTTATTTTGAAGGATTGGGTGTCTAGGGAAAAGATTTTGGAGGTATTGAATAACATGAGATTTTCTTGGTAGCATTGAGGGCTAGATGGTTATTGAGCATCCACTGTTCAGTGGTAGAGAAGGTGGCTTGAGTTAGAATATTGAGAGTTGTAAGGGAAGGTGAGAGACAGATTATAGTAGAATCGTCGGCATATTGTGCGAGGCTGGAGTGAGGGATAGCATGATAGAAATCATTTATGAATATATTGAATAATAGGGGGCCTAGAATGGATCATTGGGGGACACCTGTGGATATATTGAGGAAGGGTGATATAGCTTTTTTCATTTAACTGCTTGTTGCCTGTTTGTCATGTAGCTTGAGGACCACTGGGTAGAGGTAGGGCTTAAGTTAAGTTTAGAGAGTTTGGAGAGAAACAGGTTGTGGGAAATGGTGTCAAATGCCTTAGAGAGGTCAAGGAAAAGAGTGGATACAATGTGGCCAGAGTCACGGGCTTTGTTGTTTATTTCGAGGAAGGAGAATAGGGCTGTGGAGGTACTATGGCCTGGTCTAAAGCCATGTAGCGTGGTGGTTAGAAGCTGATTGTTGATCAGGCAGGGTAAGAGTTGTTGATGGACATACTTTTCAAGTAGTTTGGAAATAGGGTACAGAATGGCTATAGTGCGAAAGTTTGGAATGTCATTGTTATTGCCACCTTTATGGAGAGGGATGATAAAGGCTTTCTTCCAAAGTTGGGGGACGTGGCATTCTAGGATAGACCAATTTATTAGTATGGTGATAGGCAAGGTGATTACATCGGCAACAATTTTTAAGAAGTAGGAGGGGACTTCATTAGGGCATTGGAGACAGGTTTTAGTTTTTGTAAGAGTTTTTTTATGGTAGATGTGGAGATAGGATTAATGGTAAAAGGAAGAGGTTGGGGGCATGGGTTGCTAGGTGGGGATGGGTTGTTGGTGAAGGGAATAGGGTGGGGAGGAATTACAGAGTCATTGGTGAAGGATTATGTTAGTTTTTGATACAGTCAATGAAGAAGGAGTTAGACTGGGGTTGCTAAGTCTAAGTCAGATGCATCTGCATTTGGGCAAGGGTTTTCTTTGTTACCAGGCTTTAGGAGAGAAGAAATTCCTTTCCAAAATAGTTTGGGATTGGTATTGTGGTTATTATGGAGGTCAGAGACGTATGCTTTGCAGTCAGAGGCAATAAGTTTTTTGACTTTATTACGTAATATTTTGTATTCAGTAAGGGTAATGGAGGTTTTATGTTTTGGTATCGTGCCCATGCTTTATCACGAAGTCTCATGGCAGCTAAAGTGTTTTAGTTAACCAGGGTACAGGGTTAATTTTTTTGCGTTTAGTTTTTAGGGGAACAAGGGAGTTGAGTAGGTCTATGAAGGAGGAATTAAAGTAAGAAAGAGCATCGTCCAGGGGTAGGATTTTTAATGGTGTCCAGTTAGTGTTTTTAAGTGTATTTATTAAAGTTTCAGGATTAATGTTTTTTAAACCTCTACAGGATGTATAATTGTGGGTTAGTTGTGTGGAAGAATGGAGGTGATGGGCAAAAGTGGGGAAATGGTCAGCTAATGGGTCTGGGAGAGTGCCACTATCTGAGATATAATGAGGGTGGGACACAAGAATCCAGTCTATTATACTTCCAGTAGAAGGGGTCTTTGAAGGTCTGGTAATGGTATTGATTAGTTGTGTAAAGTTATACAAGTCGATATTGAGTAAGTTATTTGGAGATTGAATTGTGGCCCAATTTATGTTACTGTCATCTAGGATTATTGTTTCATGAGTGATGTTAGAGGAGACCAGGAGATAATGTTTTCAAGGCATGAGACATTATCACCAGGGGGATATAGAGGGAGAGGATGAATATGAGTTTCTGCTTATTTAGGTGAAGTAGGGCTGGTATCATTTCTGCCTTACCAAATTTGGGGAAGGGTTTGGTATAAGGGGTCGCTAACAGGGATGCAGAGTATATGAGTGCTACCCCACCTCCTTTCTTTGTACTCTGTCATTTCTTAGGATTCGGTAGTTTGGTTTGGTAGTTTGGGGGTATTAGTTCAGAGTCTTTTATGTGGGCCTTGAGCCAGGATTCTGAGATGGAAAGAATGCCTGGTTGATTGTGGTAGACTTTAGGAACTCCTGGTTAGGGTATTTGCTCAGACAGAGCCTTCTACTATTTTTTCTATTTACTATGTCTATTATATAGGGGTGAGCAAACTCAATCTGGAGTAACTAGAAGAGGGGCATTATGGGTAGGTCTTAGCTGAGAGTTTTTGGCTGGAAACGGCTGTATCAGTTCCGAGGAAGGAACTGCGTTCCTAATAGTAATGAATGAACAAAGATCTACAACACAGATGGAACGTTATGGTAGACATAACTTCTTTTTATACCTGATATTTTTTAAATTTTGACAGTTCTGAAGACATTCTACATATCATTAAAGAATGAAAGCGTTAGCATCAGTTTTGCCTTTAAGTGTCTTTCTTTTAGTTTATAAGAAAAAAGTTTGTTGTTTTATTAGTACAGTTCTTCATTTATGTTAGTTATCACAGTTTGGTTTTATTATTATTAGTGATTTTTTCCAACTATTACTATGGAAGACACGCAGATGGTGGAACCAGGCTCTAGTAGCCAGTCTTTATAAGATTTCACAGTGCATTATATGCTACCAGAGCTTTTATCGCTAATAGAAGACTTTAATAAAACCATGTACAAAGCTCATAGTTTGCTTATTAGATGTAGCAGTCTTCAAGTCAATTCTAAGGAGTTCACACCGATCTTAATAAGAGATAGAAGTCCTATTTCTGCACTAGAGACAGTCAGTCAACGTGTTATTTTACAGACATCCCATAAAATGGATCCACTATTACTACAAAATCAATCCCTTGAGCAAAGTGCAGATCAAACTGTTCTTCATACAGGATTTCCTGAGTCTACAGTACAAATAACATTTACAGGAGAGATTTTGCATTTTGTAAATGGAGAAGAGACTCCTAATCCTTTTTACAAGAAAACAGGAGACAGAAAACAATGGGTCAAAGAGAAGAACCAATCCGGATTCAGTCCAATAATCATCACTGCAAATTGCTGAACTTCGAACTGGAATGTAAGTTGTTTTTATTCAAAAACATTGAGTATGACAACTTTTTTCTATACTCCTGCCTCAGATTTTATACATTTCCCAATGGTACTACCAGAGATTCCAAAATTTATAAAGATTTGGTTAATTTGTGCAATTACTGTGGAGTAGCAGCTCTCAAAATTTTAATAGGACACAACCAAGAAAGGATGAATATTATTAAAAAAGAAATGGACGACTTGCACAACACTATCCTTAAACACCCTGACTTTGGATTATTCAGGCACCTTTTTGACAGTATATCTCATAGAGTTATAAGACATAAGACCTTGGTCCACAGAAAAAGTCAGAAATTAGATTGTGATTTAGAACAGTATCGAAGCCAGAGTGCATGCAGACTAGCCAATGAAAAATGTAACAATAACAGATCTTATCACAAAAATGAGAAGCTGACAAGACAAATAGGACAAACTGTGGCACCAGCATCTTCCCCCCAGTCACTTTCCTTATCAACAGGAACGTCCTAGCATCACGTCTAGACCTCAACAGGATGGTGTTAATACTTCTCACACTCCACTCCTTGCTGAATTCTCACAAAATAATGTATTAAGGGATGTATTAAGGGATAGTTCTACAGAAACACAGGTTCCTTTTTTAATTTCAAGAACAAGAGGTCCACATGAGTACAGCAACTACATCCACAACAAGCATGAGAGACAGAGTGAGAGAAAGGGGGAAGGGGAGAGCAGAGGACAATGGAGATCTTCGTTCACACAGAGAACAATAGTGGCAAGGAACTCGACGAAGAGACAATTTTAAATGAAGGAAAGCATATGCTTTTTAATGCAGTTTTCAACCTCACTGACAAAGATTTTTCCAAGGCACATTTAAAGTTGCTAGATAAAGGATTCACCTTCATTCCATCACAAAGGGCTAAGATGACTGACACACTACTTGATTTAAGGTTGTTTCTATGGAAGTTAAATCTTAAATTGTTTTATAGTGACAACGATGATGAGGATATATCCACACTTAGCACACTTGAAACACATAGATTCATTCCTAAGAAAAGTTGTTTGTTGTTCTTCTTTCGGCTTTTCCTGATTAGGGGTCACCACAATGGAATTCCAGTCCGCTAATGATTGGCAGTAGATTTTTACGGTGCCAAGGTGCCAGCTCGATGCCCAACCTTCAACAAAGGCAGGCCCATTTACACATCTTTTGAATGCCACTCGACCGCGGGGAGGACATGCAGACTCCACACAGAAGGTGCTACAGCTGAGAATCAAACAGGAGAACCTCTTGCTGTGAGGAGACAATGCTACTGCTGCACCAACACAGCTTCCGTTCATTCCTAAGAAAAGAAGTGTCTTTGATCCAATTTTGAAGAACACCCTATCCACTTTCCAGAGTGTCTGTGAGCATGAAGTTAGACGTCTTTTACAGCAACCTAATGTATTTAAATGGTAAAGCCTTTCCAAGACAGAACAACTTGCCCTTACAGAGCTTAGTCAGGACAGAACTTTACGTATTATGAAAGCTGACAAAGGCACCAGACTAGTTTTAATGGAAACAGAGGACTATATCAACATTATAGAAAACATGCTAGTTGATAATCATTTTTACAAAACTGTGTCTCTAGTTAACAAGCATTTTGCAGTAATTGACAGGATGCTAAAAGCACTTGAGAAAAATAACCAACTATCACTAGAAGGTTTGTATATCTGCAAGTAAATAACCCGTGCCTTGGCAAGTTATTACTTTTCTTTTAGAAAGCAAGTTCTTGACACACCTGTTTGTGAAGAGACATTACCCTGAACAACTAGTGCAGGAAGCTTTCACAAAAGTAGCAGCTCACGGGCACATTAAACATAGACCTATACACAAATACGGTTTAGTGCCTAAAGACACACTAGATCAAACTAAAAACACTGACAGGAACTGCAGTTTTCCTCTTCCTATTAGCAGGGATGGACAAGGCATTAGAAACATTGTGCAGAGAAATTGAAACAACATTAGAGCTAGTAAAGATTTATGCCAAGTTTTATGGAATAATCCTACCTTTTCTTTCCAATAAAACACCACTCTGAAAATGTCTTTTGAAAAAGATAACCCACATTTTTCTGTATTACAAGAACAGAACAGTGACACTAAAGGCATGTTTACTTGCAACAAATGTCTAGTATGTCAGTACATTTATGCTGGCTCTGAGTTCAGGTTTCAACACTGTAACAGAAACCATTTTGATTGCCATTCTAAGTTTTTAGTTTATGCAACAGTGTGTAATTCTTGCAAAGCATCTTATGTTGGTAAGACAATAAGAAAGCTTTCTGATAGAGTAAAAGAACATTTGGCAGCTATCAGAAATAAAGATGAAAAAACTGCTCTAGGAAGACACAGTTTACACTGCCCTGAATTTATTGGTTTCAAATTTCTCCTATTGGAACAGGTTGACCAATTTATTTGGAGATTGTGAGACTTTGCTTGAACTGAAAGAATTGCGATGGCAGTTATTACTTAATGCTGAGACCTCTCCTGGACTCAATGAAAACCTGAATGTTAAATGTGCATTGAGATGGGGAGTCTGACCACTTCCACTTTATACTAAGAAGAAGTTATGTACCTACCATAACGTTCCATGTTAGTTGTCTTCTTCTCGCCTTCTTTCTTGCTGTATGGGTTTGGAGCCGATCCTCAGCTCCGACGAGCTAATTCCAGGCTCCCCTATATCCCACAATGCTAGGCGGTAACTACTCAGATCTCGTTTGATAGCTATACCAAGCAATCCTAGTCTCCATAGAATGGAGTAGGGAAACCCACCTCAAAACAATCTAGGAAAGGCAGACCTCAGTAAGGATAGAAGAGGTGGAAGAACATGTGGAATGACAACTTTCAGAAGAAAAACACAAATGAATTCCAGTCGGTCTGTCCAGGCTTGGGGAAGGAGGGTGGGATGCAAGAAAGAGAAGAAGACAACTAACATGGAACTTAAGTTGTCAATCTCCTTCATTCTTGCTGGATGGGACCGTGTCCCTAGCACCTTATCCCGGTGGCCTATCTGAACAGACTCTTGAGAACAGTGGAACCAAAATTGGCACTTCTGGAAACCATGTCCAATTTGTAATGTGAAATGAATGTATGAGGAGAAGCCCAGGTGGCTGCTGCACAAATTGAATCTATTGGCAACCTATCCTGAAAAGCTACGGATGTAGCTAATGCCCTAGTTGAATGAGCTCTAGGTCTTGAGGGTAGTTTTTGATATCTGATCTCATAGATGAAGGTTATTGTAGGGGTGAGCCATCTAGAGAGGGATACTTTAGTAACTGGAAGGCCCAATTTACCTTCCGCATATGATAGAAACAATTGATCAGATTTCCTGAATTGTTTAGTCCTGTCTAAGTAATATCTAAGTTGGTGATGAACATCCAAAAAATGTAGCTTTTGTTCCGACCTGTTTGAATAGTTAGGGAAAAAGACGGGAAGATCAATAATTTGGTTTAGGTTTATTTGAGAAGAAATTTTAGGCAAAAAGGATGGATTAGTACAGAGGGATACCCTATCTTTGTGAAAAACTAAGTAAGGAGGACGACTGCACAGAGCATGGAGTTGATACCCTTCTTGCTGAAGTTATAGCTACCAGAAAAAGTGTCTTCCAAGAAAGCAACTTCAGAGAACATGAAGGGGAAGAATTAAAGATGCCAGAACAAAGTTCAAATCCCATTGAGGCGGGGATCTTTGATTGGAGGTTTAAGAAGAAATACACCCCTTAAAAGGCTTTACAGAGTTTGTGAGCCATGATGCTAGACTCTGAAACACCAACATGAAAATTTGATATGGCAGCCAATTGAACTCTAATGGTTGATGCAGAAGATCCTAAATGAAAGAGTTCTGCTAGAAAGTCTAAAATAGACTGGATAGGTGCAGTAAAGGGATCTATGTTTTTTGATGTTGCCCAAAAGGAAAAGCGTTTCCATTTGCTACTATAAATCTTCCGGGTAGAAGATTTATGAGAGGCTATCAAGATATCTCAGACCGAGCGAGATATTGAGGGAAGCCTGGCTAAGGTTGGAATCAGAGAAACCACGCTGTGAGGTTTAGAGAAGGCAGAGATTGGTGCAGCTGACCCGATTGGTGGGTTATCAGATCTGGTACTGGGTCCAGATGCCAAGGCTGCTCCAAAAGGTAACGATGAAGAAAGGGAAACCATATCTGTCGAGGCCAGTAAGGGGCAATGAGGATCATAGTCACTCTCCCATGCATGGCTTCTGAATTAGTTGAGATATCAGTGGAAAGGGAATGGCATATAGAAGTCCCCGGGCCAATCGTGGACTCTCTGGTGGGATGGCCTGGTAATGGGAAGAGAGTGAAGAAGTCGTGACACTTGCTGTTTTGGGGAGTAGCAAAAAGATCGCAGCAAGGCTGGCCCCATCTTAGGAATACTTCTTCTAGAACTGATTTCTTTAGAGACCACTCATGGGGCATGAGAATTGCTCTGCTCAATTTGTCTGCAATAACGTTGGATTTGAATGTGCATTGCTATCGCTGAGAAGAGATCACCCCATTGCCAAAGTCTGAGTGCCTCTCAACATAAAGGGTATGATCTGGTTCCGCCTTGTTTGTTGATGTACCACACTACGGACATGTTGTCTGTTTGAATTGCAATAGTCCCAGTGGGAAGAGAGTCGTGAAGGGCTTGCAACGCTAAAAGCACTGCTCTCATCTCTAAGACGTTTATGTGCAAGTGGCACTCGAAAGGTTGCCACGTGCCGTGGACTGTCCTGCCCTGATAATGCCCCCCCACCCGATCAGGGAGGCGTCTGTTGTCAACGTGGCAACTGGGAGGGGGAGTGAAGGGTCTTCCTCGGAGAAGTTGAGGTGATGTGATCCACCAATACAGTTGATTCTTGCATGCTTGAGTTATCAATATGGTATGGGACATCGGGAGCTGTTGAAAGGACCATTGAGTAAACAGCATCCATTGGAGGATCCTCATGTGAAAGCGAGCTAAGGGGAGAAGGGGAATAGCTGCTGCCATGAGTCCTAGTACCTTCAAAACCAGTCTGGCTTTGACTTTGTTGCATTGTAAGAGAAGGGAAACTTGGTTCTGAATGTCTGACACCCTCTGCTCTGTGAGTCTGGCTGAAAGATTGAGAAGCAGATTTTTTGAAGTTTATCGAAATGCCTAGAGCTTGGAAAGATTGAATGGTGAAGTCCCTGGATATGAGAAGCTGATGTCTGGTGGTGGCGGTAAGGAGCCAGTTGTCCAAATATGGAAACACCTCACTGCCATGCATTTGGTGAACACATGGGGGGCTGTAGTGAGACCAAAGGGCAGGGCCCTGAACTGGTAGTGACTGGCTCCCAGCCTGAAGCGGAGATATCTCCTGGAGCGTCTGTTCATTTTGATGTGGTAGAAGATCTATCGAGCACATCCAATTGTCCTGACCCAAGAAGGGTAGAATGGACTGTAGCGTGACCATCCGAATTTTGTTTTCTTGACAAACTTGTTTAAGTAGCTGAGATCCAGTATGGGTCTCCAGTCCCCTGTTTTTTGGTACCAAAAAGAATTTGGAGTAGATTCGGATCCTTGCTGGTCTGCGGGACTGATTGGATAGCTCTTTTGATAGCAGCTTTGAAATTTCTAATGCTGCTTGTTCCCTTAGACCGGTGGAACATCTGGAAGGGATCTTTTTGGTTGGGTTGGGATGTGAATAAAGGGAATTTTGTAACCCTCGGATATGATCGACAGTACCCATTTGTCTTGAGTAAGGGAAAGCCAGGCTTTTGGGTACAGTGATAACCTTCCCCCAACTGCCTCCGAAGGTGGACAGCCGGGCAGCCCCTCAGGGGTGCTGAAAGGGTTTGTCAGAGAACATTTCTCTGCTACCCTGGTTTTGCGGACCTCCTCTGCCTCTAGGGCGGCGTCTATTATTATTCCCTCCTCTGCCTCTAGAGGGGAATCGGCCTTGTGCGTCAGATGAGACTCCCTGGGATTGTTTGCGGAACCACATCTTTCCTCCCCTTTGACCTTTGGGATAGGGTCTAGAAGGGGTAGAAAAATGGACTCCTACACTAGAGAGAGTCTTACCTTCTACCTCACACCTGGTCAATGTATCCTTCACCTGTGGACCAAACAAGGATGATCCATCAAAGAGAGAATTGGTGAAGGACGCCTTGAAAGGGTCTGCAAAGTTGCAGAGCCGCATCCAGGCGTGACGTCGTAAGGCAACACCTGTGCCTGCGGCTCTACTCGCTCCATCTGCTGCATATGAGACCAGCCGCATGGAGGAGTTAACGATGGAATTTAGGGTTGCCAACTGGGAGTTCATTGTATCTTTGAACCCCTCAGCTGTAGGATCCTTTATCAGTTCACCCATATCCTTGAGTAAATCTCTCTGGAGGCAGTGAAGTGGCATAAGTAGTTCAGCAGATTGAAAAGGTCGCTGATGAAAACATCCGCTTGCCGTACCTGTCCATGGTCCTAGATTCCCTATTAGGGGGATGGACAGGAACCGAAGGATCAGCTAATTCCTTCTTTGTGGCCGCAGCCACCACCATGGCATCAACAGGGACATCTTTGGATAAAAAATCTTTGTCTCTGGGGGCAGTAATAAATTTGGATGGTCTCCTCGGGGTGGGTTCCACTGAGTCAGGAGCCGTCCAAGCCCTCCTTGCCACCACTTCCATAAGGGGGTCAAAGAGAGGGGACACCCAGGAGGTAGAAGGGCAAGAGCCAAACGCCTCAAGATACACTGACTCATCCTCCGAAGGGTTAAGGGCTGGCCAGTTCCCCCTCTGTTTCAGGATTTCAAGGATGTCAGCAAAGGAGACATCCTCAGAGGGGGATCGAGGGAACCTTCGGTTCCTCTAAGTCAGTGTCAGAGGTGATAGACTCAGGAGTCAATGTGCTTCCTCTTGCACTGCCTCTTCCTAGGGGGATCTCCTGAAGGGTCAGGAGAGGCCTCGGAAGAGGAGGAAATTCCCAATGGGGAAACTTGAGGAGTTGGCTCTCTGCGGTCTGAGACAAGGGGGTGAGTAGAAATCACCGCAGGCACTGTAGATGGAGGGGCTGAAGGAGCTGACTGTGGGGCAGAACCTGGTTCTAGCATGCTCCGCATGACCTCGGCACCCCTGTCAGGCAAGGCCGAGGCCCCGCTCGAAGAGACAAGGACCTCCCGGCACCGACAGAGACGGCCCCGAAGCCGATGTCGGAGCCGAAGACAAGGGTCCGATGCCACTGAGCTGACGAGGGAAGCTCGGCGCCGAGATCCCTCCAAAGAGGAGATCGGAGCAGACGATGGAGCCGAAATGGAAGGTATCGGATCTGACACACCGACAGTCATGGCTCCAACAAGCCTTGGCTCCGAACTCGAAGGAGTCGGAGGAGGAATGTATTGGGGAACGGGAATAGCCACTGACTGGTGAGACGGGCTATGCAGCATTTGGGCCAGTGCCTTGGACTTGAGAAGTCTACTCACTACCATTTGCAAATCATGGTCGGATAATCTGGAAGACCGTGAGGAATGAGTTTTGTGACTTCGTTCGAAGAGAGGGATCCTGGCCGAATGCACGGATCCGATAGAGGATCTGGACCTCTTTCGATTGTGGCTCCGATAAAGGTATCGGAGCCAACAAAGAGCCTCGGCTCCAGCCGGAGCCGAGGTAACAGTATGGGGCTTAGAAACATCGGCTCCAGCCGGAGCCGATGTTGAAAACGACTTAGATTTCTCAGCAGTCGACTCTGGAGCAGGAGCCAACTGTTTAGAAGTTTTTGAAGGCTTCCCCGACACAGACTGAGTCGGGGGGGGCCTTCAGGCTTTAATAAGCCCCGCAAGATGAGCTTATTCTTGCGTTCCTGCAGGGCTCTAGGGCTAAACCCATGACAAAAAGCACAAGAGTCCTGCAGGTGCAAAGGCCCCAGGCAATACACACAAGAAGTGTGACTGTCTGTCAGAGACATTTTCTGACAGCACGAGTCACACTTCTTGAAGCCTGAGACCTTGTCTTTAGACATAGTAAAACAAGAGAGCCTAACACACACAAACACACTACAGACACTCTCTTTAGAAATATATTAAAATAAATTTTAAGGTTAAACCACTAACACACACACACAAGCCCTTACAAAAAAAACTAATTTAGTAAAGGACTAGGAGAAGGGAAGGGCAAGGCCTAGAACAAGGAAAAAAAGGGAAAAGGGGTTCGACAAACAGGGGTCGATTTGTCTACATTTTTAAATTAAACTGAAAAGTTATGTATTAAAATTAAAAAAGGGGTTTTTAGAAGTACCTAAAGGTAAAACTGTAACTAACCTGCCTGAGGTCAGCTATAGCGGCAAACGAGATCTGAGTAGTTACCGCCTAGCTTTGTGGGATATAGGGGAGCCTCGAGCCGGTGGAAATAGCTCTCGAGCTTTTAGTATTGATCGGCTCCGAACCCATCCAGCAAGAATGAAGGCGAGATTGACAACTTAACATTATTTGTTAATGTATATACAGCTGTACAAAATGTGTAAATTCTGATTGGTTAATTTTTTCCTCACTGTGTTCTCAGAAGATATATGCTATTGTCATGGTTACATCTTTCTCTTTACTTTGTGCACCTTACTTATACCTGACATTTTTTAAATTTTGTCAGCTCTGAAGAAGTTCTAGATATCTTTAAAGAATGAAAGCTCTTAGCATCAGTTTTGCCTTTGAGTGTCTTTCTTTTAGTTTAGAAGAAAGATTTGTTGTTTTATTAGTGCAGTTCTTTGTTTATGTTAGTTATCGCAGTTTGGTTTAATTATATGTGTGTGTGTGTGTGTGTGTGTGTGTGTGTGTGTGTGTGTGTGTGTGTGTGTGTGTGTGTGTGTGTATAATATATGGGAATGCTCACTTAAGTAAAGTAACCCATACCATGACCTCCAAGACACCAACTGAAACAGGTCGACAAAGCAAATGTTGACAAGTAATCATACATGCACCGAGAAATAACCTTGGCACATACAAGAAACAACACCTTTTTTTGCAAGGAGGAGCTTGGCCCCCTTGACACACCATGTGAGGGACTGTGCTCCCCACTCCCCCTGCTAAATGTGTATATATATATATATATATATATATATATATATATATATATATATATATATATATATATATATATATACTAACTCCAAGACTGCACAGTCCCCAGGGAAAGGTAACATTCCCCTACTCAAGGATTGTCAATCTCACACAGCTTTTGACCATCAGCATACATCGACTAAATACAGTCGATTAAACAGATGTCAAGAAACATTTAGATCAAAAGCAGGGCACCCATATATATACATACATATACAAATAAAACCATATGGTGAAGGAAACAAACTAAATAACTCTAACATCTTCTTCAGCCCGATAGACGAAGAAAGAAACCAAACAGGAGTTGACCTCTTTCATTATTTATTAGTGGTAAGAACTTCATCAGAAGAATGATACATTAGCAAAGTGTATCCAGTTTAACAAATGCTGTACATGTATTATTTATGACCAGTAGTTAGTTAGCATTTGAAGAATTTAACGAGATTCAAAGAATCAGCCGATGGATTGAAAAGAAACTAACAAGTAGCAAATGGTTTGAGAGTGGGTGTACGGTCTATGCGGGATTTGGTAAGATAGTTTATAGCAGCCATTAAATTAATGTTGATAAAAGAAGATAGCCAATGGTTTACAAGTAGGGAAGCAACCAATGGATTGCTTAAAGTACAAGCTGGTGGCCAATGGTTTACAAGTAGGTACACAAATTAAGGTACAATATATCAGACAATGGATTAGAACAAGCAGCAGAAGGTAGTCAATACAATTCAAGTTGGTGGTGACATGCTTCACAAGGGTTGGAGCCTGCAAAGTGCTCCTTTGATGTTAAGATTTTCATTAATGCCTGGATAGGCTTCAGCACTTGAGTAAATGTTGCCACTTTAATTTGCACACTTCAAGAACCATGTCACTGTCCCCAGAAAACATGTCTAACTGTTCACATACAAAGAATTTGAAACTCCAAAAGTTGAGGCAGAAAATGCTGTTTTCCTAGAGCATTTTTAGTGTTCTTGTTTCTGACCACTGTGCATTGTCCTTTGATGTGCTCTGAGAATTTTATGTAGGTTTTTCTGATGTAGAAGCTATTGCAGGTCTCACAAATGTTGGCATACACAACATTTTTGCTTTGCTATGTAAAATGCTTATTAAAAACAGTCTTAAGTTTACAATGCTTAAAGAAGCAGAAACTGCATGTGAGTATGTGTTTACAAACTATGCAAGCCCCGCAGGTGAACATGCCTACATGTTCACTGATCGGTAAGTTGTTATCCAGCAGGATATTTTGTTCTGGAGGGGACAGGAAAGCACTGAGAGTTTTGCTCTTTTTATAAGAGAAGTTGGGATGGTCGCCCACCATGGAGGGGAGGTCTCTGCCACTGGTGATGATGTTCCAGTTTTTAGTTATAATGTTCCAAATGAGGAACATGTCATTATTAATGGGTAGGGGGAAGGTAAGGGTGCAATCGGTGTCAGGATCCAAGGTGTTTTTTTTTGGTGGAACCCATATCTTAGAATTGTTGGAAATTTAGTGAGGCAAGCAGTGTTAATTTCACTGGTAATGCGATCAAAGAGACAACTTGGGTAATTTCTTTGTATGAATAAGTCACACAGGTAGGTGCATTCAATTTGAAAGGTGGTGTCATTACTAACTCGGTGAGAAAGCCTAATAAAATGCTCTCTAGCTATGTTGGATTTCATGAAGTGAGGGTGCTGACTAGAATAATTGATTATGTTGCTGTGATACTTTTCTTTGTGGAAGATATTGGACTCAACACTAAGGGTTCTGGTATCCAGTGTGATTTCTGTATCCAGGAATTTAATTGTGGACCTGATATCTGAGATGGTAAAGTTCAGGAACGGAATGATGTTAGAAAGAGTTTGGATGAAGCTGTTTAGTTCAGTTTCAGAGTCCTGCCAAATGAAGATAATAATGTTGATATAGCAGCAATACAATCTGTTTTTTTTTTTGGAATCCTGGTAGGTGCACGAGGGTGCTGGATTCCCATGTGCTGATGACTAGATTGGCATAGCTTGGGGCCATTTTGGGGCCTATAGTGACCCCTTTGGTTTGTTGACAGATTTTCCCATTGAAGTGAAAACAAATTGTTGTTAAGTACTGCCTCTATAAGACTGCAGATGGTATAAATTTTAGTCTTGGTGAGGCTGATATGAAATTGGAGAAATGTCTTGTCATTAGTAGTCCTTCAGAGTGGGGAATGTTGGTATAGAGAGACTCTGTGTTCAGTGTTACCAACATATGGTCACAGGCTGTGAGATTACAAGAAAATAGCTCATGTAAAAACACCTATGAATTTCTGAGATAAAAAGAGGTGGGCTGTACAATGGGATTGAGGATACCTTCAATGTATTTAGCTATTTGCTCATATTTAGTTTTCTTACTGGAGATGGTGTGCCTGAAGACGAGCCATGGGCATCCTTATGGATTTTGGGAATTCCAAATAGTTTGCCTAAACTAGGATTGGGTACAGACATGTACAACACATCCTCTAAAGACAAGCAATTACTTTTCTCTAGGTTATTCAATAAAGCATCGATCTTTTGGAATTGTTCAGTAATGAAAACAGTATTAACTAGTCTATAGAAATCATTATTCAATAAAGCTGCTTCAATTTTGGCTGTATAAATGTCTTGTTCCATTAATAGTAACCCAGTGCCTTTGTCTGCCTGCATGATGTAGACTTTTGTTATTGCTGAGGTGATTTCATGCAGCAAACTCACTGGAGGTAAGGTTAAATCATTTGTGTTGGTTATGGTCATTGAGTGGATCACATATATCACAGTTACAAACTTTGAGAAAAATATTAAGAGTATTGTGTAGAGTCAGGTTGTAAACAGTTTTCCATCTGTGGGTGATCTGGGTTTCAGGATCTGTGTGTGTGTGTGTGGGGGGTCTTTGTTGTCCAAATCAAGGAGAAATTAGAGACTAAGTTTCCAGAGGTAAAGTTTCAGGTCTAGTAAGACATTAGCCAGGTTGACTCTTTGCATGGGAATGAATGTAAATTCTTTGCTGAGAACTTGGAGCTGTTCAGTAGACAAAGTCCTGTTGGTGAAGTTGAAATCTGCAGAGGAAATAGGTGTAGGAGTAGCATTCTCAAGAAGAGCACTGGTCACCTGCTCTGGTTCCTGGTTCTCATTCATCATCCGTATGGTTTACTTCGATTGCATGCTCTTCCTCTTCCCCTAGAGCGGCCATGCAAAATGTGTAAATTGTTCCTCAAGGTCTATTTGTTTTGGGAAAAAATATTATTGTTGTCGTAGTCTTGTTCCTCTTTGTTTTCTGTGGTGGTAACTGGTAGTGGGCAGAGGTGAGTGGTCATTTGAGATGTGACCTGCTTCATTATGAATAGCTCCTTGTGCAGTGGGGTTTGCTTCTGTGTCTGTTGGAGTACGTTGGTGATTGAGTCACTGTCCAGCATTGTTTTCTTTTTTAAGAGGATATGGTGTGTTATTCCAGTATTGCTTGAAGTCTTGTTGAATTTTTTTGCCTTTTTCTGTGGATCAGAGTGGCCACGTGTCAAGAAATTCTGGGGTTAATTCCATCATAGATGTGCTGGAGATGGGAGAAGGCTGAGTACTGTAAAATAGCTGTGTTGAGTTCAGCCATCCCTTTCCTAAGATCGGACATTTTGTCCTGTTTATGTTTAAGGGCC